>NW_027077857.1:0-53000 GCF_963930625.1 Muntiacus reevesi
CACGTGTCAATCTCGTGGGAATCACGTGTGTGTCACGTGGGAATCACGTGGGAATCTAGTGTCAGTCACTTGAAAATCACGTGGTAATCATGTATCATTCACGTGGGAATCACGTGGGAATCACGTGTCAATCTCTTGGGAATTACGTGGGAATCACGTGGAAATCACGTGTCAATCACGTGGGAATCACGTGTGAATCACGTGGGAATCACGTGTCAATCACGTGGGAATCACGTGGGAATCACGTGTCAATCACGTGGCAGTCACGTGGGAATCACGGGTGAATCACGTGTCAATCACGTGGAAATCACATGAGAATCACGTGGGAATCACGTGTCAATCTCGTGGGAATCACGTGTGTGTCACGTGGGAATCACGTGGGAATCTAGTGTCAGTCACTTGAAAATCACGTGGTAATCATGTATCATTCACGTGGGAATCACGTGGGAATCACGTGTCAATCTCTTGGGAATTACGTGGGAATCACGTGGGAATCTCGTGGGAATCACGGGTCAATATCGTGGGAATCACGTGGGAATCACGTGATAATCACGTGTCACTCACGTGTGAATCACATGGGATTCACGTGGGAATCACGTGGGAAGCACGTGGGAATCATGTGTGAATCACGTGGAAATCACGTATCAATCACTTGGGAACCATCTGGGAATAACATGGGAATCACGTGACAATCACGTGTCAATTTCGTGGGAATCACGTGGGAATCACCTGAGAATCACGAGGGAATCACGTGAGAATCACGTGGGAATCACGTGTCAATCACGTGGTAATCACGTGGGAATCACCTGAGAATCACGAGGGAATCACGTGAGAATCACGTGGGAATCACGTGTCAATCACGTGGTAATCACGTGTCATTCACATGGGAATCACGTGTAAATCACTTGGGAAACACGTGGGAATCACGTGTCAATCACGTGGTAATCACGTGGGAATCACGTGAGAATCACGTTGGAATCACGTGTCAATCACGGGTCAATCACGTATGAATCACATGGGAATCACTTGGGAATCACGTGCGAAACACGTGGGAATCACGTGTCAATCACGTGGGAATCACGAGGGAATCACGTGAGAATCACGTGTCAATCTTGTGGGAATCACTTGGGAATCTCGTAGGAATCACGTGGGAATCACGTGTCAATCACGTGAGAATCACGAGGGAATCACGTGGGAATTTCGTGTCAATCACGTGGGAAACAAGTGGGAATTACGTGTCAATCGCGTGGGAATCACTTGGGAATCACGTGTCAATCACGTGGTTATCATGAGGGAATCACGTGGGAATCACGTGGGAATCACGTATCAGTCACGTGGGAATCACGTGGGAATCACGTGGGAATCACGTGGGAATCACGTGTCAATCTCGTGGGAATCATGTGGGAATCACGTGGAAATGACGTGGGAATCACCTGTCAATCACTTGGGAATCACGTTGGAATCACGTATCAGTCACGTGGGAATCACGTGGGAATCACGTATCAGTCACGTGGGAATCACGTGGGAATCCGTGCGAATCACGTAGGAATCACGTGTCAATCTCGTGCGAATCACGAGGGAATCACGTGAGAATCACCTGGGAATCACGTGGGAATCACGTGCGAATCACGTGGGAATCACGTGTCAATCTCGTGGGAATCACGAGGGAATCACGTGAGAATCACCTGGGAATCACGTGTCAATCACGTGGGAATCAAGTGGGAATCAGGTGCGAAACACGTGGGAATCACGTGTCAATCATGTGGGAATCACGTGGGAATCACGTGAGAATCACGTGGGAATCACGTGTCAATCACGTGTCAATCATGTGGGAATCACGTGGGAATCTCGTGAGAATCACGTGGGAATCACGTGTCAATCACGTGTCAATCACGTGAGAATCACGAGGGAATCACGTGGGAATTTCGTGTCAATCATGTGGGAAACACGTGGGAATGACGTGTCAATCGCGTGGGAATCACTTGGGAATCAGGTGGAAATGACGTGGGAATCACGTCTCAATCACGTGGGAATCACGTGGGAATCTCTTGGGAATCACGTGGGAAACACGTGGGAATCACGTGTCAATCACGTGGGAATCACTTGGGAATCACGTGAGAATCTCGTGGGAAACACGTGTCAATCAAGTGTCAATCACATGGGAGTCACGGGGGTAGTACGTGGGAATCACGTGTCAATCACGTGGCAGTCACGTGGGAATATCGTGTCAATCACGTGGTATTCACGAGGAAATCAAGTGGTAATCACATGGTAATCACGTGGTAATCACGTTCAATCACATGGGAATCAAGTGGGAATCATGTGTCAATCACGTGGGAATCACGTGTGAATCACGTGTCAATCACGTGTGAATCACGGGTGAATCACGTGTCAATCACGTGTCAATCACGTGGGAATCACGTGTCAATCACATGAAAATCACGTGGGATAGACGTGGGAATCACGTGGGAATCACGTGGGAATCACGTGTCAATCACTTGGGAGTCACGTGGGAATCACGTGAGAATCACGTGGGAGTCACGTGTCAATCAGGGGCGAATCACGTGAGAATCACGTGTCATTCACGTGGGAATCACGTGGGAATCACGTGTCAATCACGTGGGAATCACGTGGGATTCACGGGTCAATCACGTGGGAATCACCTGGGAATCATTTGGGAATCACGTGGGAATCACGTGGGAATCACGTGTCAATCACTTCTGAATCACGTTGGTATCACGTAGAGAATCATGTGGGAATCACGTGTCAATCACGTGGGAATCACTTGGGAATCACTTGAGAATCACGTGTCATTTACATGGGAATCACGTGGGAATCACGTGCGAATCACGTGGGATTCAGGTGAGATTCACGTGGGAATCACGTGTCAATCAAGTGTCAATCACGTTGGAATCACGTGTGAATCAAGTGGGATTCACGTGGCAATCACGTGGGAATCAAGTGGGAATCACGTGTCAATCACTTGGAAATCACGTGGGAATCACGTGAGAATCACGTGGGAATCACGTGTCAATCACGTGGGAATCACGTGGGAATCACGTGGGAATCATGTGTCAATCACGTGTCAATCACGTGGGAAACACGTGGGAATCACGTGGGAATCACGTGTCAATCACGTGGGAATCACGTGTCAATCACATGGGAATCACATCGGAATCACGTGGGAAGCATGTCGGAATCACGTGTCAATCACGTGGGAATCACGTGGGAATCACGTGTCAATCACTTGGGATTCACGTGGGCATGACATGGGAATCATGTGGGAATCACGTGGGAATCACGTGTGAATCACATGGGAGTCACGTGGGAATCACATGGGAATAACGTGTCAATCACATGGGAATCACGTGGGAATCACGTGGGAATCACGTGTGAATCACATGGGTGTCACGTGGGAATCACCTGGGAATCACGTGTCAATCACGTGTCAATCACGTGGAAATCACGTAGTAATCACGTGAGAATCACGTGGGAATCAACTGTCAATCAATTGGGAATCACGTGTGAATCACGTGGGAATCACGTGTCAGTCACGTGGGAATCAGGTGGGAATCATGTGTCAGTCATGTTGGAATCACGTGGGAATCACGTGTGAATCACATGGGAGTCACGTAGGAATCATGTGGTAATCACGTAGGAATCACGTGTCAATCACGTGGGAATCACGTCGGTATCAGGTGGGAATCACGTCGGAATCACGTGGGAATCACCTGTCAATCACGTGGGAATCACCTGGGAAACACGTGGGAATCACGTGTCAATCACGTGGGAATCACGTGGGAATCACGTGCGAATCACGTGGGAATCACGTGCCAACCACGTGGGAATCACGTGGGAATCACGTGTCAATCACGTGGGAATCACGTTTGAATCACGTGTCAATTACGTGGGAATCACGTGGGAATCACGTGGAAATCACGTGTCAATCACGTAGGAATCACCTGTCAATCACCTGGGAATCACATGTGAATCACGTGGAAGCACGTGGGAATCACGTGTCAATCACGTGGGAATCACGTGGGAATCACGTGGGAATCAAGTGTCAATCACGTGGGAATCACCTGGGAATCACGTGGGAATCACGTGTCAATCACGTGGGAATCACGTGGGAATCACGTGTCAATCACTTGGGATTCACGTGGGCATGACATGGGAATCATGTGGGAATCACGTCGGAATCACGTGTCAATCACATGGGAGTCACGTGGGAATCACATGGGAATAACGTGTCAATCACATGGGAATCACGTGGGAATCACGTGGGAATCACGTATGAATCACATCGGAATCACGTGGGAATCACGTGGGAATCATGTGTCAATCACGTGTCAATCACGTGGAAATCACGTGGCAATCACGTGAGAATCACGTGGGAATCAACTGTCTATCAAGTGGGAATCACGTGGGAATCACGTGTCAGTCACATGGGAATCAGGTGGGAATCACGTGTCAATCACGTTGGAATCACATGGGAATCACGTTGAATCACATGGGAGTCACGTAGGAATCATGTGGTAATCACGTGTGAATCACGTGTCAATCACGTGGGAATCACGTGGGTATCACGTGGGAATCACGTCGGAATCATGTGGGAATCACATGTCAATCACGTGTGAATCACGTGGGTATCATGTGGGAATAACGTGTCAATCATGTGGGAATCACGTGTCAATCACGTGGGAATCACGTGGGAATCACGTGTCAATCAAGTGTCAATCACATGGGAGGCACGGAGGTATTACGTGGGAATCACGTGTCAATCACGTGGCAGTCACGTGGGAATCACGTGTCAATCACGTGGTATTCACGAGGAAATCAAGTGGTAATCACATGGTAATCACGTTCAATCACATGGGAATCACGTGGGAATCATGTGTCAATCACGTGGTAATCACGTGGGAATCATGTGGGAATCACGTGTCAATCACGTGTCAATCACGTGTGAATCACGGGTGAATCACGTGTCAATCACGTGTCAATCACATGAGAATCACGTGGGATAGACGTGGGAATCACGTGGGAATCACGTGGGAATCACGTGTCAATCACTTGGGAGTCACGTGGGAATCACGTGAGAATCACGTGGGAGTCACGTGTCAATCAGGGGGGAATCACGTGAGAATCACGTGTCATTCACGTGGGAATCACTTGGGAATCACGTGTCAATCACGTGGGAATCACGTGGGATTCACGGGTCAATCACGTGGGAATCACCTGGGAATCATTTGGGAATCACGTGGGAATTACGTGGGAATCACGTGTCAATCAGATCTGAATCACGTTGGTATCACGTAGAGAATCACGTGGGAATCACGTGTCAATCACGTGGGAATCACTTGGGAATCACTTGAGAATCACGTGTCATTTACATGGGAATCACGTGGGAATCACGTGCGAATCACGTGGGGATCAGGTGAGATTCACGTGGGAATCACGAGTCAATGAAGTGTCAATCACGTGGGAATCACGTGTGAATCAAGTGGGAATCACGTGGCAATCACGTGGGAATCACGTGGGGATCACGTGTCAATCACTTGGAAATCACGTGGTAATCACGTGAGAATCACGTGGGAATCACGTGTCAATCACGTGGGAATCACGTGGGAATCACGTGTCAATCATGTGTCAATCACGTGGGAATCACTTGGGAATCACGTGGGAATCCCGTGTCAATCACGTGGGAGTCACGTGTCAATCACATGGGAATCACATGGGAATCACGTGGGAAGCATGTCGGAATCACGTGTCAATCACGTGGGAATCACGTGGGAATCACGTGGGAATCACGTGTCAATCACTTGGGATTCACGTGGGCATGACATGGGAATCATGTGGGAATCACGTGGGAATCACGTGTTAATCACATGGGAGTCACGTGGGAATCCCATGGGAATAACGTGTCAATCACATGGGAATCACGTGGGAATCACGTGGGAATCACGTGTGAATCACATGGGAGTCACGTGGGAATCTCGTGGGAATCACGTGTCAATCACGTGTCATCACGTGGAAATCACGTGGGAATCACGTGAGAATCAAGTGGGAATCAACTGTCAATCAAGTGGGAATTACGTGGGAATCACGTGGAAATCACGTGTCAGTCACGTGGGAATCAGGTGGGAATCATGTGTCAGTCACGTTGGAATCACGTGGGAATCACGTGTGAATCACATGGGAGTCACGTAGGAATCATGTGATAATCACGTGGGAATCACGTGTCAATCACGTGGGAATCACGTCGGTATCACGTGGGAATCACGTCGGAATCATGTGGGAATCACATGTCAATCACGTGTGAATCACGTGGGTATCATGTGGGAATCACGAGACAATCATGTGGGAATCACGTGTCAATCACGTGGAAATCACGTGGAATCACGTGAGAATCACGTGGGAATCACCTGTCAATCACATGGGAATCACCTGGGAAACACGTGGGAATCACGTGTCAATCACGTGGGAATCACGTGGGAATCACGTGAGAATCACGTGGGAATCACGTGTCAACCACGTGGGAATCACGTGGGAATCACGTGTCAATCACATGGGAATCACGTTTGAATCACGTGTCAATTACGTGGGAATCACGTGGGAATCACGTGGGAGTCATGTGTCAATCACGTAGGAATCACGTGTGAATCACGTGGAAATCACGTGTCAATCACTTAGGAATCACGTGTCAATCACCTGGGAATCACATGGGAATCACGTGGAAGCACGTGGGAATCACGTGTCAATCACGTGGAAATCACGTGGGAATCACGTGTCAATCACGTGGAAATCACCTGGGAATCACGTGGGAATCACGTGTCAATCACTTTGGATTCACGTGGGCATGACATGGGAATCATGTGGGAATCACGTCGGAATCACGTGTGAATCACATGGGAGTCACGTGGGAATCACATGGGAATAACGTGTCAATCACATGGGAATCACGTGGGAATCACGTGGGAATCACGTGTGAATCACATCTGAGTCACGTGGGAATCACGTGAGAATCACGTGTCAATCACGTGGAAATCACGTGGCAATCACGTGAGAATCACGTGGGAATCAACTGTCAATCAAGTGGGAATCACGTGGGAATCACGTGTCAATCACGTGGTAATCACGTGGGAATCACGTGTCAATCACGTGGGAATCACGTGGGAATCACGTGTCAATCACGTGGCAGTCACGTGGGAATCACGTGGGAATCACGTGTCAATCACGTGGGAGTCACGTGTCAATCACATGGGATGCACGTGGGAATCACGTGGGAATCACGTGTCAATTACGGGGGAATCACGTGGAAATCACATGAGAATCACGTGGGAATCACGTGTCAATCTCGTGGGAATCACGTGGGTGTCACGTGGGAATCACGTGGGAATCTAGTGTCAGTCACTTGAAAATCACGTGGTAATCATGTATCATTCACGTGGGAATCACGTGGGAATCACGTGTCAATCTCTTGGGAATTACGTGGGAATCACGTGGGAATCACGTGGAAATCACGTGTCAATCACGTGGGAATCACGTGTGAATCACGTGGGAATCAAGTGTCAATCACGTGGGAATCACGTGGGAATCACGTGTCAATCACGTGGCAGTCACGTGGGAATCACGTGGGAATCACGTGTCAATCACGTGGGAGTCACGTGTCAATCACATGGGAAGCACGTGGGAATCATTGGGAATCACGTGTCAATTACGAGGGAATCACGTGGAAATCACATGAGAATCACGTGGGAATCACGTGTCAATCTCGTGGGAATCACGTGGGAGTCACGTGGGAATCACGTGGGAATCAAGTGTCAGTCACATGAAAATCACGTGGTAATCATGTATCATTCACGTGGGAATCACGTGGGAATCACGTGTCAATCTCTTGGGAATTACGTGGGAATCACGTGGGAATCTCGTGGGAATCACGGGTCAATATCGTGGGAATCACGTGGGAATCACGTGATAATCACGTGTCACTCACGTGTGAATCACATGGGATTCACGTGGGAATCACGTGGGAAGCACGTGGGAATCATGTGTGAATCACGTGGAAATCACGTATCAATCACTTGGGAACCATCTGGGAATAACATGGGAATCACGTGACAATCACGTGTCAATCTCGTGGGAATCACTTGGGAATCACGTGGGAATCACGTAGTAATCACGTGGGAATCACGTGTCAATCACGTGTGAATCACGAAGGAATCACGTGGGAATCACGTGTCAATCTCGTGGGAATCACTTGGGAATCACGTGGAAATCACGTGGGAATCACATGTCAATCACGTGGGAATCACGTGTCATTCACGAGGAAAACACGTGGGAATCACGTGTAAATCACGTGTGAATCACGTGTGAATCACGTGAGAATCACGTGGGAATCACGTGTCAATCACGTGTCAATCACGTGGGAATCACGTGGGTATTACGTGGGAATCACATGTCAATCACGTGGGAATCACATGGGAATCACGTGTGAATCACGTGGGAATCACGAGGGATAAACGTGGGAATCACGTGGCAATCACGTGGGAATCACGTGTCAATCACGTGGGAATCAGGTGAGAATCACGTGTCAATCACGTGGCAGTCACGTGGGAATCACGTGGGAATCACCTGTCAATCACGTGGGAATCACGTGTCAATCACATGGGAAGCACGTGGGAATCACGTGGGAATCACGTGTCAATCACGGGGGAATCACGTGGGAATAACGTAGTAATCACGTGGGAATCACGTGTCAATCACGTGTGAATCACGAAGGAATCACGTGGGAATCACGTGTCAATCTCGTGGGAATCACTTGGGAATCACGTGGAAATCACGTGGGAATCACATGTCAATCACGTGGGAATCACGTGGGAATCACGTGTCATCACGAGGAAAACACGTGGGAATCACGTGTAAATCACGTGTGAATCACGTGTGAATCACGTGAGAATCACGTGGGAATCACGTGTCAATCACGTGGGAATCACGTGGGTATTACGTGGGAATCACATGTCAATCACGTGGGAATCACATGGGAATCACGTGTGAATCACGTGGGAATCACGAGGGATAAACGTGGGAATCACGTGGCAATCACGTGGGAATCACGTGTCAATCACGTGGGAATCAGGTGAGAATCACGTGTCAATCACGTGGCAGTCACGTGGGAATCACCTGTCAATCACGTGGGAATCACGTGTCAATCACATGGGAAGCACGTGGGAATCACGTGGGAATCACGTGTCAATCACGGGGGAATCACGTGGGAATCACATGAGATCACGTGGGAATCACGTGTCAATCTCGTGGGAATCACGTGGGAGTCATGTGGGAATTACGTGGGAATCAAATGTCAGTCACATGGGAATCACGAGGTAATCACGTGTCATTCACGTGGGAATCACGTGGGAATCACGTGTCAATCTCGTGGGAATTACGTGGGAATCACGAGGGAATCAAGTGGGAATCACGTGGGAATCACTTGGGAATCACGTTGGAATCACGTGGCAATCACGTTGGAATCACGAGGGAATCACGTGGGAATCACGTATTAATCACGTGGGAAACACCTGGCAATCACGTGTCAATCTCGTGGGAATCACGTGGAAATCACGTGGGAATCACGTGTCAATCACGTGGGAAACACGTGGGAATCACGTGTCAGTCTCATGAGAATCACGTGGGAATCACGTGTCAATCACGTGTAAATCACGTGGAAATCATGCGGGTATTACGTGGGAATCACCTGTAAATACGTGGGATTCATGTGGGAATCACCTTTCAATCACGTGTGAATCACGTGGGAATGACGTGGGAATAACGTGGGAAACACGTGGGAATCACCTTTCAATCACGTGTGAATCACGTGGGAATGACGTGGGAATAACGTGGGAAACACGTGGGAATCACCTGGCAATCACGTGGGAATCACGTGTCAATCACGTGGGAATCATGTTGGAATCACCTCTCAATCACGTGGGAATCACTTGGGAATCACGTGTCAATCACGTGGAAATCACGTGGGAATCACCTGACAATCACGAGGGAATCACGTGAGAATCACGTGGGAATCACGTGTCAATCACGTGGTAATCACGTGTCATTCACGTGGGAATCACGTGTAAATCACTTGGGAAACACGTGGGAATCACGTCTCAATCACGTGGTAATCACGTGGGAATCACGTGAGAATCACGTTGGAATCACGTGTCAATCACGGGTCAATCACGTATGAATCACATGGGAATCACTTGGGAATCACGTGGGAAACACGTGGGAATCACGTGTCAATCACGTGGGAATCACGAGGGAATCACGTGAGAATCACGTGTCAATCTTGTGGGAATCACTTGGGAATCTCGTAGGAATCACGTGGGAATCACGTGTCAATCACGTGAGAATCACGAGGGAATCACGTGGGAATTTCGTGTCAATCACGTGGGAAACACGTGGGAATGACGTGTCAATCGCGTGGGAATCACTTGGGAATCACGTGTCAATCACGTGGTTATCATGAGGGAATCACGTGGGAATCACGTGGGAATCACGTATCAGTCACGTGGGAATCACGTGGGAATCACGTGGGAATCACGTGGGAATCACGTGTCAATCTCGTGGGAATCATGTGGGAATCACGTGGAAATGACGTGGGAATCACCTGTCAATCACTTGGGAATCACGTTGGAATCACGTATCAGTCACGTGGGAATCACGTGGGAATCACGTATCAGTCACGTGGGAATCACGTGGGAATCACGTGCGAATCACGTAGGAATCACGTGTCAATCTCGTGCGAATCACGAGGGAATCACGTGAGAATCACCTGGGAATCACGTGGGAATCACGTGCGAATCACGTGGGAATCACGTGTCAATCTCGTGGGAATCACGAGGGAATCACGTGAGAATCACCTGGGAATCACGTGTCAATCACGTGGGAATCAAGTGGGAATCAGGTGCGAAACACGTGGGAATCACGTGTCAATCATGTGGGAATCACGTGGGAATCACGTGAGAATCACGTGGGAATCACGTGTCAATCACGTGTCAATCATGTGGGAATCACGTGGGAATCTCGTGAGAATCACGTGGGAATCACGTGTCAATCACGTGTCAATCACGTGAGAATCACGAGGGAATCACGTGGGAATTTCGTGTCAATCATGTGGGAAACACGTGGGAATGACGTGTCAATCGCGTGGGAATCACTTGGGAATCAGGTGGAAATGACGTGGGAATCACGTCTCAATCACGTGGGAATCACGTGGGAATCTCTTGGGAATCACGTGGGAAACACGTGGGAATCACGTGTCAATCACGTGGGAATCACTTGGGAATCACGTGAGAATCTCGTGGGAAACACGTGTCAATCAAGTGTCAATCACATGGGAGTCACGGGGGTAGTACGTGGGAATCACGTGTCAATCACGTGGCAGTCACGTGGGAATATCGTGTCAATCACGTGGTATTCACGAGGAAATCAAGTGGTAATCACATGGTAACCACGTGGTAATCACGTTCAATCACATGGGAATCAAGTGGGAATCATGTGTCAATCACGTGGGAATCACGTGTCAATCACGTGTGAATCACGGGTGAATCACGTGTCAATCACGTGTCAATCACGTGGGAATCACGTGTCAATCACATGAGAATCACGTGGGATAGACGTGGGAATCACGTGGGAATCACGTGGGAATCACGTGTCAATCACTTGGGAGTCACGTGGGAATCACGTGAGAATCACGTGGGAGTCACGTGTCAATCAGGGGCGAATCACGTGAGAATCACGTGTCATTCACGTGGGAATCACGTGGGAATCACGTGTCAATCACGTGGGAATCACGTGGGATTCACGGGTCAATCACGTGGGAATCACCTGGGAATCATTTGGGAATCACGTGGGAATCACGTGGGAATCACGTGTCAATCACTTCTGAATCACGTTGGTATCACGTAGAGAATCACGTGGGAATCACGTGTCAATCACGTGGGAATCACTTGGGAATCACTTGAGAATCACGTGTCATTTACATGGGAATCACGTGGGAATCACGTGCGAATCACGTGGGATTCAGGTGAGATTCACGTGGGAATCACGTGTCAATCAAGTGTCAATCACGTTGGAATCACGTGTGAATCAAGTGGGAATCACGTGGCAATCACGTGGGAATCAAGTGGGAATCACGTGTCAATCACTTGGAAATCACGTGGGAATCACGTGAGAATCACGTGGGAATCACGTGTCAATCACGTGGGAATCACGTGGGAATCACGTGGGAATCACGTGTCAATCACGTGTCAATCACGTGGGAAACACGTGGGAATCACGTGGGAATCACGTGTCAATCACGTGGGAATCACATGTCAATCACATGGGAATCACATCGGAATCACGTGGGAAGCATGTCGGAATCACGTGTCAATCACGTGGGAATCACGTGGGAATCACGTGGGAATCACGTGTCAATCACTTGGGATTCACGTGGGCATGACATGGGAATCATGTGGGAATCACGTGGGAATCACGTGTGAATCACATGGGAGTCACGTGGGAATCACATGGGAATAACGTGTCAATCACATGGGAATCACGTGGGAATCACGTGGGAATCACGTGTGAATCACATGGGTGTCACGTGGGAATCACCTGGGAATCACGTGTCAATCACGTGTCAATCACGTGGAAATCACGTAGTAATCACGTGAGAATCACGTGGGAATCAACTGTCAATCAATTGGGATCACGTGTGAATCACGTGGGAATCACGTGTCAGTCACGTGGGAATCAGGTGGGAATCATGTGTCAGTCACGTTGGAATCACGTGGGAATCACGTGTGAATCACATGGGAGTCACGTAGGAATCATGTGGTAATCACGTGGGAATCACGTGTCAATCACGTGGGAATCACGTCGGAATCACGTGGGAATCACCTGTCAATCACGTGGGAATCACCTGGGAAACACGTGGGAATCACGTGGAAATCACGTGTCAATCACGTAGGAATCACCTGTCAATCACCTGGGAATCACATGTGAATCACGTGGAAGCACGTGGGAATCACGTGTCAATCACGTGGGAATCACGTGGGAATCACGTGGGAATCACGTGTCAATCACGTGGGAATCACGTGGGAATCACGTGTCAATCACTTGGGATTCACGTGTGCATGACATGGGAATCATGTGGGAATCACGTCGGAATCACGTGTCAATCACATGGGAGTCACGTGGGAATCACATGGGAATAACGTGTCAATCACATGGGAATCACGTGGGAATCACGTGGAAATCACGTATGAATCACATCGGAATCACGTGGGAATCACGTGGGAATCATGTGTCAATCACGTGTCAATCACGTGGAAATCACGTGGCAATCACGTGAGAATCACGTGGGAATCAACTGTCTATCAAGAGGGAATCACGTGGGAATCACGTGTCAGTCACATGGGAATCAGGTGGGAATCACGTGTCAATCACGTTGGAATCACATGGGAATCACGTTGAATCACATGGGAGTCACGTAGGAATCATGTGGTAATCACGTGGGAATCACGTGTCAATCACGTGGGAATCACGTGGGTATCACGTGGGAATCACGTCGGAATCATGTGGGAATCACATGTCAATCACGTGTGAATCACGTGGGTATCATGTGGGAATAACGTGTCAATCATGTGGGAATCACGTGTCAATCACGTGTCAATCACATGAGAATCACGTGGGATAGACGTGGGAATCACGTGGGAATCACGTGGGAATCACGTGTCAATCACTTGGGGGTCACGTGGGAATCACGTGAGAATCACGTGGGAGTCACGTGTCAATCAGGGGGGAATCACGTGAGAATCACGTGTCATTCACGTGGGAATCACTTGGGAATCACGTGTCAATCACGTGGGAATCACGTGGGATTCACGGGTCAATCACGTGGGAATCACCTGGGAATCATTTGGGAATCACGTGGGAATTACGTGGGAATCACGTGTCAATCAGATCTGAATCACGTTGGTATCACGTAGAGAATCACGTGGGAATCACGTGTCAATCACGTGGGAATCACTTGGGAATCACTTGAGAATCACGTGTCATTTACATGGGAATCACGTGCGAATCACGTGGGAATCAGGTGAGATTCACGTGGGAATCACGTGTCAATGAAGTGTCAATCACGTGGGAATCACGTGTGAATCAAGTGGGAATCACGTGGCAATCACGTGGGAATCACGTGGGGATCACGTGTCAATCACTTGGAAATCACGTGGTAATCACGTGAGAATCACGTGGGAATCACGTGTCAATCACGTAGGAATCACGTGTCAATCATGTGTCAATCACGTGGGAATCACTTGGGAATCACGTGGGAATCCCGTGTCAATCACGTGGGAATCACGTGTCAATCACATGGGAATCACATGGGAATCACGTGGGAAGCATGTCGGAATCACGTGTCAATCACGTGGGAATCACGTGGGAATCACGTGGGAATCACGTGTCAATCACTTGGGATTCACGTGGGCATGACATGGGAATCATGTGGGAATCACGTGGGAATCACGTGTTAATCACATGGGAGTCACGTGGGAATCCCATGGGAATAACGTGTCAATCACATGGGAATCACGTGGGAATCACGTGGGAATCACATGGGAGTCACGTGGGAATCTCGTGGGAATCACGTGTCAATCACGTGTCATCACGAGGAAATCACGTGGGAATCACGTGAGAATCAAGTGGGAATCAACTGTCAATCAAGTGGGAATTACGTGGGAATCACGTGGGAATCACGTGTCAGTCACGTGGGAATCAGGTGGGAATCATGTGTCAGTCACGTTGGAATCACGTGGGAATCACGTGTGAATCACATGGGAGTCACGTAGGAATCATGTGATAATCACGTGGGAATCACGTGTCAATCACGTGGGAATCACGTCGGTATCACGTGGGAATCACGTCGGAATCATGTGGGAATCACATGTCAATCACGTGTGAATCACGTGGGTATCATGTGGGAATCACGAGTCAATCATGTGGGAATCACGTGTCAATCACGTGGAAATCACGTGGAATCACGTGAGAATCACGTGGGAATCACCTGTCAATCACATGGGAATCACCTGGGAAACACGTGGGAATCACGTGTCAATCACGTAGGAATCACGTGGGAATCACGTGAGAATCACGTGGGAATCACGTGTCAACCACGTGGGAATCACGTGGGAATCACGTGTCAATCACATGGGAATCACGTTTGAATCACGTGTCAATTACGTGGGAATCACGTGGGAATCACGTGGGAGTCATGTGTCAATCACGTAGGAATCACGTGTGAATCACGTGGAAATCACGTGTCAATCACGTAGGAATCACGTGTCAATCACCTGGGAATCACATGGGAATCACGTGGAAGCACGTGGGAATCACGTGTCAATCACGTGGAAATCACGTGGGAATCACGTGTCAATCACGTGGAAATCACCTGGGAATCACGTGGGAATCACGTGTCAATCACTTTGGATTCACGTGGGCATGACATGGGAATCATGTGGGAATCACGTCGGAATCACGTGTGAATCACATGGGAGTCACGTGGGAATCACATGGGAATAACGTGTCAATCACATGGGAATCACGTGGGAATCACGTGGGAATCACGTGTGAATCACATCTGAGTCACGTGGGAATCACGTGAGAATCACCTGTCAATCACGTGGAAATCACGTGGCAATCACGTGAGAATCACGTGGGAATCAACTGTCAATCAAGTGGGAATCACGTGGGAATCACGTGTCAATCACGTGGTAATCACGTGGGAATCACGTGGGAATCACGTGTCAATCACGTGGGAATCACGTGGGAATCACGTGTCAATCACGTGGCAGTCACGTGGGAATCACGTGGGAATCACGTGTCAATCACGTGGGAGTCACGTGTCAATCACATGGGATGCACGTGGGAATCACGTGGGAATCACGTGTCAATTACGGGGGAATCACGTGGAAATCACATGAGAATCACGTGGGAATCACGTGTCAATCTCGTGGGAATCACGTGTGTGTCACGTGGGAATCACGTGGGAATCTAGTGTCAGTCACTTGAAAATCACGTGGTAATCATGTATCATTCACGTGGGAATCACGTGGGAATCACGTGTCAATCTCTTGGGAATTACGTGGGAATCACGTGGAAATCACGTGTCAATCACGTGGGAATCACGTGTGAATCACGTGGGAATCACGTGTCAATCACGTGGGAATCACGTGGGAATCACGTGTCAATCACGTGGCAGTCACGTGGGAATCACGGGTGAATCACGTGTCAATCACGTGGAAATCACATGAGAATCACGTGGGAATCACGTGTCAATCTCGTGGGAATCACGTGTGTGTCACGTGGGAATCACGTGGGAATCTAGTGTCAGTCACTTGAAAATCACGTGGTAATCATGTATCATTCACGTGGGAATCACGTGGGAATCACGTGTCAATCTCTTGGGAATTACGTGGGAATCACGTGGGAATCTCGTGGGAATCACGGGTCAATATCGTGGGAATCACGTGGGAATCACGTGATAATCACGTGTCACTCACGTGTGAATCACATGGGATTCACGTGGGAATCACGTGGGAAGCACGTGGGAATCATGTGTGAATCACGTGGAAATCACGTATCAATCACTTGGGAACCATCTGGGAATAACATGGGAATCACGTGACAATCACGTGTCAATTTCGTGGGAATCACTTGGGAATCACGTGGGAATCACGTAGTAATCACGTGGGAATCACGTGTCAATCACGTGTGAATCACGAAGGAATCACGTGGGAATCACGTGTCAATCTCGTGGGAATCACTTGGGAATCACGTGGAAATCACGTGGGAATCACATGTCAATCACCTGGGAATCACGTGGGAATCACGTGTCATTCACGAGGAAAACACGTGGGAATCACGTGTAAATCACGTGTGAATCACGTGTGAATCACGTGAGAATCACGTGGGAATCACGTGTCAATCACGTGTCAATCACGTGGGAATCACGTGGGTATTACGTGGGAATCACATGTCAATCACGTGGGAATCACATGGGAATCACGTGTGAATCACGTGTGAATCACGAGGGATAAACGTGGGAATCACGTGGCAATCACGTGGGAATCACGTGTCAATCACGTGGGAATCAGGTGAGAATCACGTGTCAATCACGTGGCAGTCACGTGGGAATCACGTGGGAATCACCTGTCAATCACGTGGGAATCACGTGTCAATCACATGGGAAGCACGTGGGAATCACGTGGGAATCACGTGTCAATCACGGGGGAATCACGTTGGAATTACGTAGTAATCACGTGGGAATCACGTGTCAATCACGTGTGAATCACGAAGGAATCACGTGGGAATCACGTGTCAATCTCGTGGGAATCACTTGGGAATCACGTGGAAATCACGTGGGAATCACATGTCAATCACGTGGGAATCACGTGGGAATCACGTGTCATCACGAGGAAAACACGTGGGAATCACGTGTAAATCACGTGTGAATCACGTGTGAATCACGTGAGAATCACGTGGGAATCACGTGTCAATCACGTGTCAATCACGTGGGAATCACGTGGGTATTACGTGGGAATCACATGTCAATCACGTGGGAATCACATGGGAATCACGTGTGAATCACGTGGGAATCACGAGGGATAAACGTGGGAATCACGTGGCAATCACGTGGGAATCACGTGTCAATCACGTGGGAATCAGGTGAGAATCACGTGTCAATCACGTGGCAGTCACGTGGGAATCACCTGTCAATCACGTGGGAATCACGTGTCAATCACATGGGAAGCACGTGGGAATCACGTGGGAATCACGTGTCAATCACGGGGGAATCACGTGGGAATCACATGAGATCACGTGGGAATCACGTGTCAATCTCGTGGGAATCACGTGGGAGTCATGTGGGAATTACGTGGGAATCAAGTGTCAGTCACATGGGAATCACGTGGTAATCACGTGTCATTCACGTGGGAATCACGTGGGAATTACGTGTCAATCTCGTGGGAATTACGTGGGAATCACGAGGGAATCAAGTGGGAATCACGTGGGAATCACGTTGGAATCACGTGGCAATCACGTTGGAATCACGAGGGAATCACGTGGGAATCACGTATTAATCACGTGGGAAACACCTGGCAATCACGTGTCAATCTCGTGGGAATCACGTGGAAATCACGTGGGAATCACGTGTCAATCACGTGGGAAACACGTGGGAATCACGTGTCAGTCTCATGAGAATCACGTGGGAATCACGTGTCAATCACGTGTAAATCACGTGGAAATCATGCGGGTATTACGTGGGAATCACCTGTAAATCACGTGGGATTCACGTGGGAATCACCTTGCAATCACGTGTGAATCACGTGGGAATGACGTGGGAATAACGTGGGAAACACGTGGGAATCACCTGGCAATCACGTGGGAATCACGTGTCAATCACGTGGGAATCATGTTGGAATCACCTCTCAATCACGTGGGAATCACTTGGGAATCACGTGTCAATCACGTGGAAATCACGTGGGAATCACCTGACAATCACGAGGGAATCACGTGAGAATCACGTGGGAATCACGTGTCAATCACGTGGTAATCACGTGTCATTCACGTGGGAATCACGTGTAAATCACTTGGGAAACACGTGGGAATCACGTCTCAATCACGTGGTAATCACGTGGGAATCACGTGAGAATCACGTTGAAATCACGTGTCAATCACGGGTCAATCACGTATGAATCACATGGGAATCACTTGGGAATCACGTGGGAAACACGTGGGAATCACGTGTCAATCACGTGGGAATCACGAGGGAATCACGTGAGAATCACGTGTCAATCTTGTGGGAATCACTTGGGAATCTCGTAGGAATCACGTGGGAATCACGTGTCAATCACGTGAGAATCACGAGGGAATCACGTGGGAATTTCGTGTCAATCACGTGGGAAACACGTGGGAATGACGTGTCAATCGCGTGGGAATCACTTGGGAATCACGTGTCAATCACGTGGTTATCATGAGCGAATCACGTGGGAATCACGTGGGAATCACGTATCAGTCACATGGGAATCACGTGGGAATCACGTGTCAATCTCGTGGGAATCAAGTGGGAATCACGTGGAAATGACGTGGGAATCACCTGTCAATCACTTGGGAATCACGTTGGAATCACGTATCAGTCACGTGGGAATCACGTGGGAATCACGTATCAGTCACGTGGGAATCACGTGGGAATCACGTGCGAATCACGTGGGAATCACGTGTCAATCTCGTGCGAATCACGAGGGAATCACGTGAGAATCACCTGGGAATCACGTGGGAATCACGTGCGAATCACGTGGGAATCACGTGTCAATCTCGTGGGAATCACGAGGGAATCACGTGAGAATCACCTGGGAATCACGTGTCAATCACGTGGGAATCAAGTGGGAATCAGGTGCGAAACACGTGGGAATCACGTGTCAATCATGTGGGAATCACGTGGGAATCACGTGAGAATCACGTGGGAATCACGTGTCAATCACTTGTCAATCATGTGGGAATCACGTGGGAATCTCGTGAGAATCACGTGGGAATCACGTGTCAATCACGTGTCAATCACGTGAGAATCACGAGGGAATCACGTGGGAATTTCGTGTCAATCATGTGGGAAACACGTGGGAATGACGTGTCAATCGCGTGGGAATCACCTGGGAATCAGGTGGAAATGACGTGGGAATCACGTCTCCATCACGTGGGAATCACGTGGGAATCTCTTGGGAATCACGTGGGAAACACGTGGGAATCACGTGTCAATCACGTGGGAATCAAGTGGGAATCACGTGAGAATCTCGTGGGAATCACGTGTCAATCAAGTGTCAATCACATGGAAGTCACGGGGCTAGTACGTGGGAATCACGTGTCAATCACGTGGCAGTCACGTGGGAATATCGTGTCAATCATGTGGTATTCACGAGGAAATCAAGTGGTAATCACATGGTAATCAGGTGGTAATCACGTTCAATCACATGGGAATCACGTGGGAATCATGTGTCAATCACGTGGGAATCACGTGTCAATCACGTGTCAATCACGTGAGAATCACGTGTCAATCTTGTGGGAATCACTTGGGAATCTCTTAGGAATCACGTGGGAATCACGTGTCAATCACGTGAGAATCACGAGGGAATCACGTGGGAATTTCGTGTCAATCACGTGGGAAACACGTGGGAATGACGTGTCAATCGCGTGGGAATCACTTGGGAATCACGTGTCAATCACGTGGTTATCATGAGCGAATCACGTGGGAATCACGTGGGAATCACGTATCAGTCACGTGGGAATCACGTGGGAATCACGTGGGAATCACGTGGGAATCACGTGTCAATCTCGTGGGAATCAAGTGGGAATCACGTGGAAATGACGTGGGGATCACCTGTCAATCACTTGGGAATCACGTTGGAATCACGTATCAGTCACGTGGGAATCACGTGGGAATCACGTATCAGTCACGTGGGAATCACGTGGGAATCACGTGCGAATCACGTGGGAATCACGTGTCAATCTCGTGCGAATCACGAGGGAATCACGTGGGAATCACCTGGGAATCACGTGGGAATCACGTGCGAATCACGTGGGAATCACGTGTCAATCTCGTAGGAATCACGAGGGAATCACGTGAGAATCACCTGGGAATCACGTGTCAATCACGTGGGAATCAAGTGGGAATCAGGTGCGAAACACGTGGGAATCACGTGTCAATCATGTGGGAATCACGTGGGAATCACGTGAGAATCACGTGGGAATCACGTGTCAATCACGTGTCAATCATGTTGGAATCACGTGTCAATCACGTGAGAATCACGAGGGAATCACGTGTGAATTTCGTGTCAATCATGTGGGAAACACGTGGGAATGACGTGTCAATCGCGTGGAAATCACTTGGGAATCAGGTGGAAATGACGTGGGAATCACGTCTCAATCACGTGGGAATCACGTGGGAATCTCTTGGGAATCACGTGGGAAACACGTGGGAATCACGTGTCAATCACGTGGGAATCACGTGGGAATCACGTGAGAATCTCGTGGGAATCACGTGTCAATCAAGTGTCAATCACATGGGAGTCACGGGGGTAGTACGTGGGAATCACGTGTCAATCACGTGGCAGTCACGTGGGAATATCGTGTCAATCACGTGGTATTCACGAGGAAATCAAGTGGTAATCACATGGTAATCACGTGGTAATCACGTTCAATCACATGGGAATCACGAGGGAATCACGTGTCAATCACGTGGGAATCACGTGTCAATCACATGAGAATCACGTGGGATAGACGTGGGAATGACGTGGGAATCACGTGGGAATCACGTGTCAATCACTTGGGAGTCACGTGGGAATCACGTGAGAATCACGTGGGAGTCACGTGTCAATCAGGGGGGAATCACGTGAGAATCACGTGCCATTCATGTGGGAATCACGTGGGAATCACGTGTCAATCACGTGGGAATCACGTGGGATTCACGGGTCAATCACGTGGGAATCACCTGGGAATCATTTGGGAAACACGTGGGAATCACGTGTCAATCACTTCTGAATCACGTTGGTATCACGTAGAGAATCACGTGGGAATCACGTGTCAATCACGTGGGAATCACTTGGGAATCACTTGAGAATCACGTGTCATTTACATGGGAATCACGTGGGAATCACGTGGGAATCACGTGGGAATCAGGTGAGATTCACGTGGGAATCACGTGTCAATCAAGTGTCAATCACGTTGGAATCACGTGTGAATCAAGTGGGAATCACGTGGCAATCACGTGGGAATCACGTGGGAATCACGTGTCAATCACTTGGAAATCACGTGGGAATCACGTGATAATCACGTGGGAATCACGTGTCAATCACGTGGGAATCACGTGGGAATCACGTGGGAATCACGTGTCAATCACGTGTCAATCACGTGGGAAACACGTGGGAATCACGTGGGAATCACGTGTCAATCACGTGGGAATCACGTGTCAATCACATGGGAATCACATGGGAATCACGTGGGAAGCTTGTCGGAATCACGTGTCAATCACGTGGGAATCACGTGGGAATCACGTGGTAATCACGTGTCAATCACTTGGGATTCACGTGGGCATGACATGGGAATCATGTGGGAATCATGTGGGAATCACGTGTGAATCACATGGGAGTCACGTGGGAATCACATGGGAATAAAGTGTCAATCACATGGGAATCACGTGGGAATCACGTGGGAATCACGTGTGAATCACATGGGAGTCACGTGGGAATCACCTGGGAATCACGTGTCAATCACGTGTCAATCACGTGGAAATCACGTAGTAATCACGTGAGAATCACGTGGGAATCAACTGTCAATCAAGTGGGAATCACGTGGGAATCACGTGTCAGTCACGTGGGAATCAGGTGGGAATCATGTGTCAGTCACGTTGGAATCACGTGGGAATCACGTGTGAATCACATGGGAGTCACGTAGGAATCATGTGGTAATCACGTGGGAATCACGTGTCAATCACGTGGGAATCACGTCGGTATCACGTGGGAATCACGTCGGAATCATGTGGGAATCACATGTCAATCACGTGTGAATCACGTGGGTATCATGTGGGAATCACGTGTCAATCATGTGGGAATCACGTGTCAATCACGTGGAAATCACGTGGAATCACGTGAGAATCACGTGGGAATCACCTGTCAATCACGTGGGAATCACCTGGGAAACACGTGGGAATCACGTGTCAATCACGTGGGAATCACGTGGGAATCACGTGCGAATCACGTGGGAATCACGTGTCAACCACGTGGGAATCACGTGGGAATCACGTGTCAATCACGTCGGAATCACGTTTGAATCACGTGTCAATTACGTGGGAATCACGTGGGAATCACGTGGGAGTCACGTGTCAATCACGTAGGAATCACGTGTGAATCACGTGGAAATCACGTGTCAATCACGTAGGAATCACGTGTCAATCACCTGGGAATCACATGGGAATCACGTGGAAGCACGTGGGAATCACGTGTCAATCACGTGGGAATCACGTGGGAATCACGTGGGAATCTAGTGTCAATCACGTGGGAATCACCTGGGAATCACGTGCGAATCACGTGGGAATCAGGTGAGATTCACGTGGGAATCACGTGTCAATCAAGTGTCAATCACGTGGGAATCACGTGTGAATCAAGTGGGAGTCACGTGGCAATCACGTGGGAATCACGTGGGAATCACGTGTCAATCACTTGGAAATCACGTCGTAATCACGTGAGAATCACGTGGGAATCACGTGTCAATCACGTGGGAATCACGTGGGAATCACGTGTCAATCATGTGTCAATCACGTGGGAATCACGTGGGAATCACGTGGGAATCCCGTGTCAATCACGTGGGAATCACGTGTCAATCACATGGGAATCACATGGAAATCACGTGGGAAGCATGTCGGAATCACGTGTCAATCACATGGGAATCACGTGTCAATCACTTGGGATTCACGTGGGCATGACATGGGAATCATGTGGGAATCACGTGGGAATCACGTGTTAATCACATGGGAGTCACGTGGGAATCCCATGGGAATAACGTGTCAATCACATGGGAATCACGTGGGAATCACGTGGGAATCACGTGTGAATCACATGGGAGTCACGTGGGAATCTCGTGGGAATCACGTGTCAATCACGTGTCAATCACGTGGAAATCACGTGGGAATCACGTGAGAATCACGTGGGAATCAACTGTCAATCAAGTGGGAATTACGTGGGAATCACGTGGGAATCACGTGTCAGTCACGTGGGAATCAGGTGGGAATCATGTGTCAGTCACGTTGGAATCACGTAGGAATCACGTGTGAATCACGTGGAAATCACGTGTCAATCACGTAGGAATCACGTGTCAATCACCTGGGAATCACATGGGAATCACGTGGAAGCTCGTGGGAATCACGTGTCAATCACGTGGGAATCACGTGGGAATCACATTGGTATCACGTGGGAATCACGTGTGAATCACGTGGGAATCACGTGGGAATCACGTGGGAATCACGTGTCAATCACGTGGAAATCACGTGGGAATCACGTGTCAATCACGTGGAAATCACCTGGGAATCACGTGGGAATCACGTGTCAATCACGTGGTATTCAAGAGGAAATCAAGTGGTAATCACATGGTAATCACGTGGTAATCACGTTCAATCACATGGGAATCACGTGGGAATCATGTGTCAATCACGTGGTAATCACGTGGGAATCACGTGGGAATCACGTGTCAATCACGTGTCAATCACGTGTGAATCACGGGTGAATCACGTGTCAATCACGTGTCAATCACGTGGGAATCACGTGTCAATCACATGAGAATCACGTGGGATAGACGTGGGAATCACGTGAGAATCACGTGGGAATCACGTGTCAATCACTTGGGAGTCACGTGGGAATCACGTGAGAATCACGTGGGAGTCACGTGTCAATCAGGGGGGAATCACGTGAGAATCACTTGTCATTCACGTGGGAATCACTTGGGAATCACGTGTCAATCACGTGGGAATCACGTGGGATTCACGGGTCAATCACGTGGGAATCACCTGGGAATCATTTGGGAATCACGTGGGAATTACGTGGGAAACACGTGTCAATCAGTTCTGAATCACGTTGGTATCACGTAGAGAATCACGTGGGAATCACGTGTCAATCACGTGGGAATCACTTGAGAATCACGTGTCATTTACATGGGAATCACGTGGGAATCACGTGCGAATCACGTGGGAATCAGGTGAGATTCACGTGGGAATCACGTGTCAATCAAGTGTCAATCACGTGGGAATCACGTGTGAATCAAGTGGGAATCACGTGGCAATCACGTGGGAATCACGTGGGAATCACGTGTCAATCACTTGGAAATCACGTGGTAATCACGTGAGAATCACGGGGGAATCACGTGTCAATCACGTGGGAATCACGTGGGAATCACGTGGGAATCACGTGTCAATCATGTGTCAATCACGTGGGAATCACGTGGGAATCACGTGGGAATCCCGTGTCAATCACGTGGGAATCACGTGTCAATCACATGGGAATCACATGGGAATTACGTGGGAAGCATGTCGGAATCACGTGTCAATCACATGGGAATCACGTGGGAATCACGTGGGAATCACATGTCAATCACTTGGGATTCACGTGGGCATGACATGGGAATCATGTGGGAATCACGTGGGAATCACGTGTTAATCACATGGGAGTCACGTGGGAATCCCATGGGAATAACGTGTCAATCACATGGGAATCACGTGGGAATCACGTGGGAATCACGTATGAATCACATGGGAGTCACGTGGGAATCTCATGGGAATCACGTGTCAATCACGTGTCAATCACGTGGAAATCACGTGGGAATCACGTGAGAATCACGTGGGAATCAACTGTCAATCAAGTGGGAATTACGTGGGAATCACGTGGGAATCACGTGTCAGTCACGTGGGAATCAGGTGGGAATCATGTGTCAGTCACGTTGGAATCACGTGGGAATCACGTGTGAATCACATGGGAGTCACGTAGGAATCATGTGGTAATCACGTGGGAATCACGTGTCAATCACGTGGGAATCACGTCGGTATCACGTGGGAATCACGTCGGAATCATGTGGGAATCACATGTCAATCACTTGTGAATCACGTGGGTATCATGTGGGAATCACGTGTCAATCATGTGGGAATCACGTGTCAATCACATGGGAATCACCTGGGAAACACGTGGGAATCACGTGTCAATCACGTGGGAATCACGTGGGAATCACGTGTCAATCACGTGGGAATCACGTTTGAATCACGTGTCAATTACGTGGGAATAACGTGGGAATCACGTGGGAGTCATGTGTCAATCACGTAGGAATCACGTGTGAATCACGTGGAAATAACGTGTCAATCACGTAGGAATCACGTGTCAATCACCTGGGAATCACATGGGAATCACGTGGAAGCACGTGGGAATCACGTGTCAATCACGTGGAAATCACGTGGGAATCACGTGTCAATCACGTGGAAATCACCTGGGAATCACGTGGGAATCACGTGTCAATCACGTGGGAATCACGTGGGAATCACGCTGGAATCACGTGTCAATCACTTGGGATTCACGTGGGCATGACATGGGAATCATGTGGGAATCACGTCGGAATCACGTGTGAATCACATGGGAGTCACGTGGGAATCACATGGGAATAACGTGTCAATCACATGGGAATCACGTGGGAAACACGTGGGAATCACGTGTGAATCACATCTGAGTCACGTGGGAATCACGTGAGAATCACGTGTCAATCACGTGTCAATCACGTGGAAATCACGTGGCAATCACGTGAGAATCACGTGGGAATCAACTGTCAATCAAGTGGGAATCACGTGGGAATCACGTGTCAGTCACGTGGGAATCAGGTGGGAATCACATGTCAATCACGTTGGAATCACGTGGGAATCACGTTGAATCACATGGGAGTCACGTAGTAATCATGTGGTAATCACGTGGGAATCACGTGTCAATCACGTGGGAATCACGTGGGTATCACGTGGGAATCACGTCGGAATCATGTGGGAATCACATGTCAATCACGTGTGAATCACGTGGGTATCATGTGGGAATCACGTGTCAATCATGTGGGAATTACGTGTCAATCACGTGGAAATCACGTGGAATCACGTGAGAATCACGTGGGAATCACCTGTCAATCACGTGGTAATCACCTGGGAATCACGTGGGAATCACGTGTCAATCACGTGGGAATCACGTGTCAACCACGTAGGAATCACGTGGGAATCACGTGTCAATCACGTGGGAATCACGTTTGAATCACGTGTCAATTTCGTGGGAATCACGTGGGAATCACGTGGGAATCATGTGTCAATCACGTAGGAATCACGTGTGAATCACGTGTAAATCACGTGTCAATCACGAAGGAATCACGTGTCAATCACCTGGGAATCACATGGGAATCACGTGGGAAGCACGTGGGAATCACATGTCAATCACGTGGGAGTCACGTGGGAATCACATTGGTATCACGTGGGAATCACGTGTGAATCACGTGGGAATCACGTGGGAATCACGTGTGAATCACGTGGGAATCACGTGGGAGTCACGTGTCAATCAGGGGGGAATCACGTGAGAATCACGTGTCATTCACGTGGGAATCACGTGGGAATCACGTGTCAATCACGTGGGAATCACGTGGGATTCACGGGTCAATTACGTGGGAATCACCTGGGAATTAATTTTGGAATCACGTGGGAATCACGTGGGAATCACGTGTCAATCACTTCTGAATCTCGTTGGTATCACGTAGAGAATCACGTGGGAATCACGTGTCAATCACGTGGGAATCACTTGGGAATCACTTGAGAATCACGTGTCATTTACATGGGAATCACGTGGGAATCACGTGGGAATCACGTGGGAATCAGGTGAGATTCACGTGGGAATCACGTGTGAATCAAGTGGGAATCACGTGGCAATCATGTGGGAATCACCTGGGAATCACGTGCCAATCACTTGGAAATCACGTGGTAATCACGTGAGAATCACGTGGCAATCACGTGTCAATCACGTGGGAATAACGTGGGAATCACGTGTCAATCACGTGTCAATCACGTGGGAATCACGTGGGAATCACGTGGGAATCACGTGTCAATCACGTGGGAATCACGTGTCAATCACATGGGAATCACATGGGAATCACGTGGGATGCATGTCGGAATCACGTGTCAATCACGTGGGAATCACGTGGGTATCTCGTGGGAATCACGTGTCAATCACTTGGGATTCACGTGGGCATGACATGGGAATCATGTGGGAATCACGTGGGAATCACGTGTGAATCACATGGGAGTCACGTGGGAATCACATGGGAATAACGTGTCAATCACATGGGAATCACGTGGGAATCACGTGGGAATCACGTGTGAATCACATGGGAGTCACGTGGGAATCACGTGTCAATCACGTGTCAATCACGTGGAAATCACGTGGGAATCACGTGAGAATCATGTGGGAATCAACTGTCAATCAAGTGGGAATCACGTGGGAATCACGTGGGAATCACGTGTCAGTCACGTGGGAATCAGGTGGGAATCATGTGTCAGTCACGTTGGAATCACGTGGGAATCACGTGTGAATCACATGGGAGTCACGTAGGAATCATGTGGTAATCACGTGGGAATCACGTGTCAATCACGTGGGAATCACGTCGGTATCACGTGGGAATCACGTGAGAATCACGTGGGAACCACGTGTCAACCACGTGGGAATCACGTGGAAATCACGTGTCAATCACGTGGGAATCACATTTGAATCACGTGTCAATTACGTGGGACTCACGTGGGAATCACGTGGGAGTCACGTGTCAATCACGTAGGAATCACGTGTGAATCACGTGGAAATCATGTGTCAATCACGTAGGAATCACGTGTCAATCACCTGGGAATCACATGGGAATCACGTGGAAGCACGTGGGAATCACGTGTCAATCACGTGGGAATCACGTGGGAATCACTTGGGAATCACGAGTCAATTACGTGGGAATCACCTGGGAATCACCTGGGAATCACGTGTCAATCACGTGGGAATCACGTGGGAATAACTTGGGAATCACGTGTCAATCACTTGGGATTCACGTTGGCATGACATGGGAATCATGTGTGAATCACGTCGGAATCACGTGTGAATCAGATGGGAGTCACGTGGGAATCACATGGGAATAACGTGTCAATAACATGGGAATCACGTGGGAATCACGTGGGAATCACATGTGAATCACATCGGAGTCACGTGGGAATCACGTGTCAATCACGTGTCAATCACGTGGAAATCACTTGGCAATCACGTGAGAATCACGTGGGAATCAACTGTCAATCAAGTGGGAATCACGTGGGAATCACGTGTCATTCACGTGGGAATCAGGTGGGAATCAGGTGTCAATCACGTTGGAATCACGTGGGAATCACGTTGAATCACATGGGAGTCACGTAGGAATCATGTGGTAATCACGTGAGAATCACGTGTCAATCACGTGGGAATCACGTGGGTATCACGTGGGAATCACGTCGGAATCATGTGGGAATCGCATGTCAATTACGTGTGAATCACGTGGGTATCATGTGGGAATCACATGTCAATCATGTGGGAATCACGTGTCAATCACGTTTCAATCACGTGGAAATCACGTGGAATCACGTGAGAATCACGTGGGAATCACCTGTCAATCACGTGGAAATCACCTGGGAATCACGTGGGAATCACGTGTCAATCACGTGGGAATCACATGGGAATCACGTGTCAACCACGTGGGAATCACGTGGGAATCACGTGTCAATCACGTGGGAATCACGTTTGAATCACGTGTCAATTATGTGGGAATCACGTGGGAATCACTTGGGAATCACGTTTCAATCACGTAGGAATCACGTGTGAATCACGTGGAAATCACGTGTCAATCACGAAGGAATCACGTGTCAATCACGTGGGAATCACGTGGGAATCACATTGGTATCACGTGGGAATCACGTGTGAATCACGTGGGAATCACGTGGGAATCACGTGTCAATCACGTGGGAATCACGTGGGAATCATGTGTCAATAACATTGGCATCACGTGGTAATCATTTGGGAATCACGTGGGAATCACGTGGGAATCACGTGTCAATCACTTGGGAATCACGTGGGAATCACGAGAGAATCACGTGGAAATCACGTGTCAATCACGTGGGAATCACGTGTGAATCACGTGGGAATCACGTGTCAATCACGTGGGAATCACGTGTCAATCACGTGGCAGTCACGTGGGAATCACGTGGGAATCACGTGTCAATCACGTGGGAGTCACGTGTCAATCACATGGGATGCACGTGGGAATCACGTGGGAATCACGTGTCAATTACAGGGGAATCACGTGGAAATCACATGAGAATCACGTGGGAATCACGTGTCAATCTCGTGGGAATCACGTGGGAGTCACGTGGGAATCACGTGGGAATCTAGTGTCAGTCACATGAGAATCACGTGGTAATCATGTATCATTCACGTGGGAATCACGTGGGAATCACGTGTCAATCTCTTGGGAATTACGTGGGAATCACGTGGGAATCACGTGGAAATCACGTGTCAATCACGTGGGAATCACGTGTGAATCACGTGGGAATCACGTGTCAATCACGTGGGAATCACGTGGGAATCACGTGTCAATCACGTGGCAGTCACGTGGGAATCACGTGGGAATCACGTGTCAATCACGTGGGAGTCACGTGTCAATCACATGGGAAGCACGTGGGAATCATTGGGAATCACGTGTCAATTACGAGGGAATCACGTGGAAATCACATGAGAATCACGTGGGAATCACGTGTCAATCTCGTGGGAATCACGTGGGAGTCACGTGGGAATCACGTGGGAATCAAGTGTCAGTCACATGAAAATCACGTGGTAATCATGTATCATTCACGTGGGAATCACGTGGGAATCACGTGTCAATCTCTTGGGAATTACGTGGGAATCACGTGGGAATCTCGTGGGAATCACGGGTCAATATCGTGGGAATCACGTGGGAATCACGTGATAATCACGTGTAACTCACGTGTGAATCACATGGGAATCACGTGGGAATCACGTGGGAAGCACGTGGGAATCATGTGGGAATCACGTGGAAATCACGTATCAATCACTTGGGAACCATGTGGGAATAACATGGGAATCACGTGACAATCACGTGTCAATCTCATGGGAATCACTTGGGAATCACGTGGGAATCACGTAGTAATCACGTGGGAATCACGTGTCAATCACGTGTGAATCACGAAGGAATCACGTGGGAATCACGTGGAAATCACGTGGGAATCACATGTCAATCACGTGGGAATCACGTGGGAATCACGTGGGAATCACGTGTCAATCACGAGGAAAACACGTGGGAATCACGTGTAAATCACGTGTGAATCACGTGTGAATCACGTGAGAATCACGTGGGAATCACGTGTCAATCACGTGTCAATCACGTGGGAATCACGTTGGTATTACGTGGGAATCACATGTCAATCACGTGGGAATCACATGGGAATCAGGTGTGAATCACGTGGGAATCACGAGGGATAAAAGTGGGAATCACGTGGCAATCACGTGGGAATCACATGTCAATCACGTGGGTATCAGGTGAGAATCACGTGTCAATCACGTGGCAGTCACGTGGGAATCACGTGGGAATCACCTGTCAATCACGTGGGAATCACGTGGGAATCACGTGTCAATCTCGTGGGAATTACGTGGGAATCACGTGTCAATCTCGTGGGATTTACGTGGGAATCACGTGTCAATCTCGTGGGAATTACGTGGGAATCACGAGGGAATCAAGTGGGAATCACGTGGGAATCACGTGGGAATCACGTTGGAATCACGTGGCAATCACGTTGGAATCACGAGGGAATCACGTGGGAATCACGTATTAATCACGTGGGAAACACCTGGCAATCACGTGTCAATCTCGTGGGAATCACGTGGAAATCACGTGGGAAACACCTGTCAATCACGTGGGAAACACGTGGAAATCACGTGTCAGTCTCATGGGAATCACGTGGGAATCACGTGTCAATCACGTGTAAATCACGTGGAAATCATGCGGGTATTACGTGGGAATCACCTGTAAATCACGTGGGATTCACGTGGGAATCACCTTGCAATCACGTGTGAATCACGTGGGAATGACGTGGGAATAACGTGGGAAACACGTGGGAATCACCTGGCAATCACGTGGGAATCACGTGTCAATCACGTGGGAATCACGTTGGAATCACCTCTCAATCACGTGGGAATCACTTGGGAATCACGTGTCAATCACGTGGAAATCACGTGGGAATCACCTGAGAATCACGAGGGAATCACGTGAGAATCACGTGGGAATCACGTGTCAATCACGTGGTAATCACGTGTCATTCACGTGGGAATCACGTGTAAATCACTTGGGAAACACGTGGGAATCACGTGTCAATCATGTGGTAATCACGTGGGAATCACGTGAGAATCACGTTGGAATCACGTGTCAATCACGGGTCAATCACGTATGAATCACATGGGAATCACTTGGGAATCACGTGCGAAACACGTGGGAATCACGTGTCAATCACGTGGGAATCACGAGGGAATCACGTGAGAATCACGTGTCAATCTTGTGGGAATCACTTGGGAATCTCGTAGGAATCACGTGGGAATCACGTGTCAATCACGTGAGAATCACGAGGGAATCACGTGGGAATTTCGTGTCAATCACGTGGGAAACACGTGGGAATTACGTGTCAATCGCGTGGGAATCACTTGGGAATCACGTGTCAATCACGTGGTTATCATGAGGGAATCACGTGGGAATCACGTGGGAATCACGTATCAGTCACGTGGGAATCACGTGGGAATCACGTGGGAATCACGTGGGAATCACGTGTCAATCTCGTGGGAATCATGTGGGAATCACGTGGAAATGACGTGGGAATCACCTGTCAATCACTTGGGAATCACGTTGGAATCACGTATCAGTCACGTGGGAATCACGTGGGAATCACGTATCAGTCACGTGGGAATCACGTGGGAATCACGTGGGAATCACGTGTCAATCTCGTGGGAATCACGAGGGAATCACGTGAGAATCACCTGGGAATCACGTGTCAATCACGTGGGAATCAAGTGGGAATCAGGTGCGAAACACGTGGGAATCACGTGTCAATCATGTGGGAATCACGTGGGAATCACGTGAGAATCACGTGGGAATCACGTGTCAATCACGTGTCAATCATGTGGGAATCACGTGGGAATCTCGTGAGAATCACGTGGGAATCACGTGTCAATCACGTGTCAATCACGTGAGAATCACGAGGGAATCACGTGGGAATTTCGTGTCAATCATGTGGGAAACACGTGGGAATGACGTGTCAATCGCGTGGGAATCACTTGGGAATCAGGTGGAAATGACGTGGGAATCACGTCTCAATCACGTGGGAATCACGTGGGAATCTCTTGGGAATCACGTGGGAAACACGTGGGAATCACGTGTCAATCACGTGGGAATCACCTGGGAATCACGTGAGAATCTCGTGGGAAACACGTGTCAATCAAGTGTCAATCACATGGGAGTCACGGGGGTAGTACGTGGGAATCACGTGACAATCACGTGGTAGTCACGTGGGAATCACGTGTCAATCACGTGGTATTCACGAGGAAATCAAGTGGTAATCACATGGTAATCACGTTCAATCACATGGGAATCACGTGGGAATCGTGTCAATCACGTGGTAATCACGTGGGAATCATGTGGGAATCACGTGTCAATCACGTGTCAATCACGTGTGAATCACGGGTGAATCACGTGTCAATCACGTGTCAATCACATGAGAATCACGTGGGATAGACGTGGGAATCACGTGGGAATCACGTGTCAATCACTTGGGAGTCACGTGGGAATCACGTGAGAATCACGTGGGAGTCACGTGTCAATCAGGGGGGAATCACGTGAGAATCACGTGTCATTCACGTGGGAATCACTTGGGAATCACGTGTCAATCACGTGGGAATCACGTGGGATTCACGGGTCAATCACGTGGGAATCACCTGGGAATCATTTGGGAATCACGTGGGAATTACGTGGGAATCACGTGTCAATCAGATCTGAATCACGTTGGTATCACGTAGAGAATCACATGGGAATCACGTGTCAATCACGTGGGAATCACTTGGGAATCACTTGAGAATCACGTGTCATTTACATGGGAATCACGTGGGAATCACGTGCGAATCACGTGGGAATCAGGTGAGATTCACGTGGGAATCACGTGTCAATGAAGTGTCAATCACGTGGGAATCACGTGTGAATCAAGTGGGAATCACGTGGCAATCACGTGGGAATCACGTGGGGATCACTTGTCAATCACTTGGAAATCACGTGGTAATCACGTGAGAATCACGTGGGAATCACGTGTCAATCACGTGGGAATCACGTGGGAATCACGTGTCAATAATGTGTCAATCACGTGGGAATCACTTGGGAATCACGTGGGAATCCCGTGTCAATCACGTGGGAATCACGTGTCAATCACATGGGAATCACATGGGAATCACGTGGGAAGCATGTCGGAATCACGTGTCAATCACGTGGGAATCACGTGGGAATCACGTGGGAATCACGTGTCAATCACTTGGGATTCACGTGGGCATGACATGGGAATCATGTGGGAATCACGTGGGAATCACGTGTTAATCACATGGGAGTCACGTGGGAATCCCATGGGAATAACGTGTCAATCACATGGGAATCACGTGGGAATCACGTGGGAATCACGTGGGAATCACGTGTCAGTCACGTGGGAATCAGGTGGGAATCATGTGTCAGTCACGTTGGAATCACGTGGGAATCACGTGTGAATCACATGGGAGTCACGTAGGAATCATGTGGTAATCACGTTGGAATCACGTGTCAATCACGTGGGAATCACGTCGGTATCACGTGGGAATCACGTCGGAATCATGTGGGAATCACATGTCAATCACGTGTGAATCACGTGGGTATCATGTGGGAATCACGAGTCAATCATGTGGGAATCACGTGTCAATCACGTCGAAATCACGTGGAATCACGTGAGAATCACGTGGGAATCACCTGTCAATCACATGGGAATCACCTGGGAAAAACGTGGGAATCACGTGTCAATCACGTGGGAATCACGTGGGAATCACGTGGGAATCACGTGGGAATCACGTGTCAACCACGTGGGAATCACGTGGGAATCACGTGTCAATCACGTGGGAATCACGTTTGAATCAGGTGTCAATTACGTGGGAATCACGTGGGAATCACGTGGGAGTCATGTGTCAATCACGTAGGAATCACGTGTGAATCACGTGGAAATCACGTGTCAGTCACGTAGGAATCACGTGTCAATCACCTGGGAATCACATGGGAATCACGTGGAAGCACGTGGGAATCACGTGTCAATCACGTGGAAATCACGTGGGAATCACGTGTCAATCACGTGGAAATCACCTGGGAATCACGTGGGAATCACGTGTCAATCACGTGGGAATCACGTGGGAATCACGTGGGAATCACGTGTCAATCACTTGGGATTCACGTGGGCATGACATGGGAATCATGTGGGAATCACGTCGGAATCACGTGTCAATCACATGGGAGTCACGTGGGAATCACATGGGAATAACGTGTCAATCACATGGGAATCACGTGGGAATCACGTGTCAATCACGTGGGAATCACGTGGGTATTACGTGGGAATCACATGTCAATCACGTGGGAATCACATGGGAATCACGTGTGAATCACGTGGGAATCACGAGGGATAAACATGGGAATCACGTGGCAATCACGTGGGAATCACATGTCAATCACGTGGGAATCAGGTGAGAATCACGTGTCAATCACGTGGCAGTCACGTGGGAATCACGTGGGAATCACCTGTCAATCACGTGGGAATCACGTGGGAATCACGTGTCAATCTCGTGGGAATTACGTGGGAATCACGTGTCAATCTCGTGGGAATTACGTGGGAATCACGTGTCAATCTCGTGGGAATTACGTGGGAATCACGAGGGAATCAAGTGGGAATCACGTGGGAATCACCTGGGAATCACGTTGGAATCACGTGGCAATCACGTTGGAATCACGAGGGAATCACGTGGGAATCACGTATTAATCACGTGGGAAACACCTGGCAATCATGTGTCAACCTCGTGGGAATCACGTGGAAATCACGTGGGAATCACGTGTCAATCACGTGGGAAACACGTGGGAATCACGTGTCAGTCTCATGAGAATCACGTGGGAATCACGTGTCAATCACGTGTAAATCACGTGGAAATCATGCGGGTATTACGTGGGAATCACCTGTAAATCACGTGGGATTCACGTGGGAATCACCTTGCAATCACGTGTGAATCACGTGGGAATCAATTGGGAATCACGTGGGAATCACGTGGGAATCACGTATCAGACAAGTGGGAATCACGTGGGAATTACGTGGGAATCACGTGGGAATCACGTGTCAATCTCGTGGGAATCACGTGGGAATCACGTAGGAATCACTTGGGAATCAGGTGTCAATCACGTGGTTATCAAGAGGGAATCACGTGGAAATCACGTGGGAATCACGTATCAGTAACGTGGGAATCACGTGGGAATCACGTGGGAATCACGTGGGAATCACGTGTCAATCTCGTGGGAATCAAGTGGGAATCACGTGGAAATCACGTGGAAATCACGTGTCATTAACTTGGGAATCACGTTGGAATCTCGTATCAGTCACGTGGGAATCACGTGGGAATCACGTATCAGTCACGTGGGAATCACGTGGGAATCACGTGCGAATCTCGTAGGAATCACGTGTCAATCACCTGGGAATCACATGGGAATCACGTGGAAGCACGTGCGAATCACGTGTCAATCACGTGGGAATCACGTGGGAATCACTTGGGAATCACGAGTCAATCACGTGGGAATCACCTGGGAATCACCTGGGAATCACGTGTCAATCACATGGGAATCACGTGGGAATAACTTGGGAATCACGTGTCAATCACTTGGGATTCACGTTGGCATGACATGGGAATCATGTGTGAATCACGTCAAAATCACGTGTGAATCAGATGGGAGTCACGGGGGAATCACATGGGAATAACGTGTCAATAACATGGGAATCACGTGGGAATCACATGTGAATCACATCGGAGTCACGTGGGAATCACGTGTCAATCACGTGTCAATCACGTGGAAATCACGTGGCAATCACGTGAGAATCACGTGGGAATCAACTGTCAATCAAGTGGGAATCACGTGGGAATCATGTGTCATTCACGTGGGAATCAGGTGGGAATCACGTGTCAATCATGTTGGAATCACGTGGGAATCACGTTGAATCACATGGGAGTCACGTAGGAATCATGTGGTAATCACGTGGGAATCACGTGTCAATCACGAGGGAATCACGTGGGTATCACGTGGGAATCACGTGTCAATCACGTGTGAAACACGTGGGAATCACGTGTCAGTCTCATGAGAATCACGTGGGAATCACGTGTCAATCACGTGTAAATCACGTGGAAATCATGCGGGTATTACGTGGGAATCACCTGTAAATCACGTGGGATTCACGTGGGAATCACCTTGCAATCACGTGTGAATCACTTGGGAATGACGTGGGAATAACCTGGGAAACACGTGGGAATCACCTGGCAATCACGTGGGAATCACGTGTCAATCACGTGGGAATCACGTTGGAATCACCTCTCAATCACGTGGGAATCACTTGGGAATCACGTGTCAATCACGTGGAAATCACGTGGGAATCACCTGAGAATCACGAGGGAATCACGTGAGAATCACGTGGGAATCACGTGTCAATCACGTGGTAATCACGTGTCATTCACGTGGGAATCACGTGTAAATCACTAGGGAAACACGTGGGAATCACGTGTCAATCACGTGGTAATCACGTGGGAATCACGTGAGAATCACGTTGGAATCACGTGTCAATCACGGGTCAATCACGTATGAATCACATGGGAATCACTTGGGAATCACGTGCGAAACACGTGGGAATCACGTGTCAATCACGTGGGAATCACGAGGGAATCACGTGAGAATCACGTGTCAATCTTGTGGGAATCACTTGGGAATCTCGTAGGAATCACGTGGGAATCACGTGTCAATCACGTGAGAATCACGAGGGAATCACGTGGGAATTTCGTGTCAATCACGTGGGAAACACGTGGGAATGACGTGTCAATCGCGTGGGAATCACTTGTGAATCACGTGTCAATCACGTGGTTATCATGAGGGAATCACGTGGGAATCACGTGGGAATCACGTATTAGTCACGTGGGAATCACGTGGGAATCACGTGGGAATCACGTGTCAATCTCGTGGGAATCAAGTGGGAATCACGTGGAAATGACGTGGGAATCACCTGTCAATCACTTGGGAATCACGTTGAAATCACGTATCAGTCACGTGGGAATCACGTGGGAATCACGTATCAGTCACGTGGGAATCACGTGGGAATCACGTGCGAATCACGTGGGAATCACGTGTCAATCTCGTGCGAATCACGAGGGAATCACGTGAGAATCACCTGGGAATCACGTGGGAATCACGTGCGAATCACGTGGGAATCACGTGTCAATCTCGTGGGAATCACGAGGGAATCACGTGAGAATCACCTGGGAATCACGTGTCAATCACGTGGGAATCAAGTGGGAATCAGGTGCGAAAAACATGGGAATCACGTGTCAATCATGTGGGAATCACGTGGGAATCACGTGAGAATCACGTGGGAATCACGTGTCAATCACGTGAGAATCACGAGGGAATCACGTGGGAATTTCGTGTCAATCATGTGTGAAACACGTGGGAATGACGTGTCAATCGCGTGGGAATCACTTGGGAATCAGGTGGAAATGACGTGGGAATCACATCTCAATCACGTGGGAATCACGTGGGAATCTCTTGGGAATCACGTGGGAAACACGTGGGAATCACGTGTCAATCACGTGGGAATCACTTGGGAATCACGTGAGAATCTCGTGGGAAACACGTGTCAATCAAGTGTCAATCACATGGGAGTCACGGGTGTAGTACGTGGGAATCACGTGTCAATCACGTGGCAGTCACGTGGGAATATCGTGTCAATCACGTGGTATTCACGAGGAAATCAAGTGGTAATCACATGGTAATCACGTGGTAATCACGTTCAATCACATGGGAATCACGTGGGAATCATGTGTCAATCACGTGGGAATCACGTGTCAATCACGTGTCAATCACGTGTGAATCACGGGTGAATCACGTGTCAATCACGTGTCAATCACGTGGGAATCACGTGTCAATCACATGAGAATCACGTGGGATAGACGTGGGAATCACGTGGGAATCACGTGGGAATCACGTGTCAATCACTTGGGAGTCACGTGGGAATCACGTGAGAATCACGTGGGAGTCACGTGTCAATCAGGGGGGAATCACGTGAGAATCACGTGTCATTCACGTGGGAATCACGTGGGAATCAAGTGTCAATCACGTGGGAATCACGTGGGATTCACGGGTCAATCACGTGGGAATCACCTGGGAATCATTTGGGAATCACGTGGGAATCACGTGGGAATCACGTGTCAATCACTTCTGAATCACGTTGGTATCACGTAGAGAATCACGTGGGAATCACGTGTCAATCACGTGGGAATCACTTGGGAATCACTTGAGAATCACGTGTCATTTACATGGAAATCACGTGGGAATCACGTGCGAATCACGTGGGAATCAGGTGAGATTCACGTGGGAATCACGTGTCAATCAAGTGTCAATCACGTTGGAATCACGTGTGAATCAAGTGGGAATCACGTGGCAATCACGTGGGAATCACGTGGGAATCACTTGTCAATCACTTGGAAATCACGTGGTAATCACGTGAGAATCACGTGGGAATCACGTGTCAATCACGTGGGAATCACGTGGGAATCACGTGTCAATAATGTGTCAATCACGTGGGAATCACTTGGGAATCACGTGGGAATCCCGTGTCAATCACGTGGGAATCACGTGTCAATCACATGGGAATCACATGGGAATCACGTGGGAAGCATGTCGGAATCACGTGTCAATCACGTGGGAATCACGTGGGAATCACGTGGGAATCACGTGTCAATCACTTGGGATTCACGTGGGCATGACATGGGAATCATGTGGGAATCACGTGGGAATCACGTGTTAATCACATGGGAGTCACGTGGGAATCCCATGGGAATAACGTGTCAATCACATGGGAATCACGTGGGAATCACGTGGGAATCACGTGGGAATCACGTGTCAGTCACGTGGGAATCAGGTGGGAATCATGTGTCAGTCACGTTGGAATCACGTGGGAATCACGTGTGAATCACATGGGAGTCACGTAGGAATCATGTGGTAATCACGTTGGAATCACGTGTCAATCACGTGGGAATCACGTCGGTATCACGTGGGAATCACGTCGGAATCATGTGGGAATCACATGTCAATCACGTGTGAATCACGTGGGTATCATGTGGGAATCACGAGTCAATCATGTGGGAATCACGTGTCAATCACGTCGAAATCACGTGGAATCACGTGAGAATCACGTGGGAATCACCTGTCAATCACATGGGAATCACCTGGGAAAAACGTGGGAATCACGTGTCAATCACGTGGGAATCACGTGGGAATCACGTGGGAATCACGTGGGAATCACGTGTCAACCACGTGGGAATCACGTGGGAATCACGTGTCAATCACGTGGGAATCACGTTTGAATCAGGTGTCAATTACGTGGGAATCACGTGGGAATCACGTGGGAGTCATGTGTCAATCACGTAGGAATCACGTGTGAATCACGTGGAAATCACGTGTCAGTCACGTAGGAATCACGTGTCAATCACCTGGGAATCACATGGGAATCACGTGGAAGCACGTGGGAATCACGTGTCAATCACGTGGAAATCACGTGGGAATCACGTGTCAATCACGTGGAAATCACCTGGGAATCACGTGGGAATCACGTGTCAATCACGTGGGAATCACGTGGGAATCACGTGGGAATCACGTGTCAATCACTTGGGATTCACGTGGGCATGACATGGGAATCATGTGGGAATCACGTCGGAATCACGTGTCAATCACATGGGAGTCACGTGGGAATCACATGGGAATAACGTGTCAATCACATGGGAATCACGTGGGAATCACGTGTCAATCACGTGGGAATCACGTGGGTATTACGTGGGAATCACATGTCAATCACGTGGGAATCACATGGGAATCACGTGTGAATCACGTGGGAATCACGAGGGATAAACATGGGAATCACGTGGCAATCACGTGGGAATCACATGTCAATCACGTGGGAATCAGGTGAGAATCACGTGTCAATCACGTGGCAGTCACGTGGGAATCACGTGGGAATCACCTGTCAATCACGTGGGAATCACGTGGGAATCACGTGTCAATCTCGTGGGAATTACGTGGGAATCACGTGTCAATCTCGTGGGAATTACGTGGGAATCACGTGTCAATCTCGTGGGAATTACGTGGGAATCACGAGGGAATCAAGTGGGAATCACGTGGGAATCACCTGGGAATCACGTTGGAATCACGTGGCAATCACGTTGGAATCACGAGGGAATCACGTGGGAATCACGTATTAATCACGTGGGAAACACCTGGCAATCATGTGTCAACCTCGTGGGAATCACGTGGAAATCACGTGGGAATCACGTGTCAATCACGTGGGAAACACGTGGGAATCACGTGTCAGTCTCATGAGAATCACGTGGGAATCACGTGTCAATCACGTGTAAATCACGTGGAAATCATGCGGGTATTACGTGGGAATCACCTGTAAATCACGTGGGATTCACGTGGGAATCACCTTGCAATCACGTGTGAATCACGTGGGAATCAATTGGGAATCACGTGGGAATCACGTGGGAATCACGTATCAGACAAGTGGGAATCACGTGGGAATTACGTGGGAATCACGTGGGAATCACGTGTCAATCTCGTGGGAATCACGTGGGAATCACGTAGGAATCACTTGGGAATCAGGTGTCAATCACGTGGTTATCAAGAGGGAATCACGTGGAAATCACGTGGGAATCACGTATCAGTAACGTGGGAATCACGTGGGAATCACGTGGGAATCACGTGGGAATCACGTGTCAATCTCGTGGGAATCAAGTGGGAATCACGTGGAAATCACGTGGAAATCACGTGTCATTAACTTGGGAATCACGTTGGAATCTCGTATCAGTCACGTGGGAATCACGTGGGAATCACGTATCAGTCACGTGGGAATCACGTGGGAATCACGTGCGAATCTCGTAGGAATCACGTGTCAATCACCTGGGAATCACATGGGAATCACGTGGAAGCACGTGCGAATCACGTGTCAATCACGTGGGAATCACGTGGGAATCACTTGGGAATCACGAGTCAATCACGTGGGAATCACCTGGGAATCACCTGGGAATCACGTGTCAATCACATGGGAATCACGTGGGAATAACTTGGGAATCACGTGTCAATCACTTGGGATTCACGTTGGCATGACATGGGAATCATGTGTGAATCACGTCAAAATCACGTGTGAATCAGATGGGAGTCACGGGGGAATCACATGGGAATAACGTGTCAATAACATGGGAATCACGTGGGAATCACATGTGAATCACATCGGAGTCACGTGGGAATCACGTGTCAATCACGTGTCAATCACGTGGAAATCACGTGGCAATCACGTGAGAATCACGTGGGAATCAACTGTCAATCAAGTGGGAATCACGTGGGAATCACGTGTCATTCACGTGGGAATCAGGTGGGAATCACGTGTCAATCATGTTGGAATCACGTGGGAATCACGTTGAATCACATGGGAGTCACGTAGGAATCATGTGGTAATCACGTGGGAATCACGTGTCAATCACGAGGGAATCACGTGGGTATCACGTGGGAATCACGTGTCAATCACGTGTGAAACACGTGGGAATCACGTGTCAGTCTCATGAGAATCACGTGGGAATCACGTGTCAATCACGTGTAAATCACGTGGAAATCATGCGGGTATTACGTGGGAATCACCTGTAAATCACGTGGGATTCACGTGGGAATCACCTTGCAATCACGTGTGAATCACTTGGGAATGACGTGGGAATAACCTGGGAAACACGTGGGAATCACCTGGCAATCACGTGGGAATCACGTGTCAATCACGTGGGAATCACGTTGGAATCACCTCTCAATCACGTGGGAATCACTTGGGAATCACGTGTCAATCACGTGGAAATCACGTGGGAATCACCTGAGAATCACGAGGGAATCACGTGAGAATCACGTGGGAATCACGTGTCAATCACGTGGTAATCACGTGTCATTCACGTGGGAATCACGTGTAAATCACTAGGGAAACACGTGGGAATCACGTGTCAATCACGTGGTAATCACGTGGGAATCACGTGAGAATCACGTTGGAATCACGTGTCAATCACGGGTCAATCACGTATGAATCACATGGGAATCACTTGGGAATCACGTGCGAAACACGTGGGAATCACGTGTCAATCACGTGGGAATCACGAGGGAATCACGTGAGAATCACGTGTCAATCTTGTGGGAATCACTTGGGAATCTCGTAGGAATCACGTGGGAATCACGTGTCAATCACGTGAGAATCACGAGGGAATCACGTGGGAATTTCGTGTCAATCACGTGGGAAACACGTGGGAATGACGTGTCAATCGCGTGGGAATCACTTGTGAATCACGTGTCAATCACGTGGTTATCATGAGGGAATCACGTGGGAATCACGTGGGAATCACGTATTAGTCACGTGGGAATCACGTGGGAATCACGTGGGAATCACGTGTCAATCTCGTGGGAATCAAGTGGGAATCACGTGGAAATGACGTGGGAATCACCTGTCAATCACTTGGGAATCACGTTGAAATCACGTATCAGTCACGTGGGAATCACGTGGGAATCACGTATCAGTCACGTGGGAATCACGTGGGAATCACGTGCGAATCACGTGGGAATCACGTGTCAATCTCGTGCGAATCACGAGGGAATCACGTGAGAATCACCTGGGAATCACGTGGGAATCACGTGCGAATCACGTGGGAATCACGTGTCAATCTCGTGGGAATCACGAGGGAATCACGTGAGAATCACCTGGGAATCACGTGTCAATCACGTGGGAATCAAGTGGGAATCAGGTGCGAAAAACATGGGAATCACGTGTCAATCATGTGGGAATCACGTGGGAATCACGTGAGAATCACGTGGGAATCACGTGTCAATCACGTGAGAATCACGAGGGAATCACGTGGGAATTTCGTGTCAATCATGTGTGAAACACGTGGGAATGACGTGTCAATCGCGTGGGAATCACTTGGGAATCAGGTGGAAATGACGTGGGAATCACATCTCAATCACGTGGGAATCACGTGGGAATCTCTTGGGAATCACGTGGGAAACACGTGGGAATCACGTGTCAATCACGTGGGAATCACTTGGGAATCACGTGAGAATCTCGTGGGAAACACGTGTCAATCAAGTGTCAATCACATGGGAGTCACGGGTGTAGTACGTGGGAATCACGTGTCAATCACGTGGCAGTCACGTGGGAATATCGTGTCAATCACGTGGTATTCACGAGGAAATCAAGTGGTAATCACATGGTAATCACGTGGTAATCACGTTCAATCACATGGGAATCACGTGGGAATCATGTGTCAATCACGTGGGAATCACGTGTCAATCACGTGTCAATCACGTGTGAATCACGGGTGAATCACGTGTCAATCACGTGTCAATCACGTGGGAATCACGTGTCAATCACATGAGAATCACGTGGGATAGACGTGGGAATCACGTGGGAATCACGTGGGAATCACGTGTCAATCACTTGGGAGTCACGTGGGAATCACGTGAGAATCACGTGGGAGTCACGTGTCAATCAGGGGGGAATCACGTGAGAATCACGTGTCATTCACGTGGGAATCACGTGGGAATCAAGTGTCAATCACGTGGGAATCACGTGGGATTCACGGGTCAATCACGTGGGAATCACCTGGGAATCATTTGGGAATCACGTGGGAATCACGTGGGAATCACGTGTCAATCACTTCTGAATCACGTTGGTATCACGTAGAGAATCACGTGGGAATCACGTGTCAATCACGTGGGAATCACTTGGGAATCACTTGAGAATCACGTGTCATTTACATGGAAATCACGTGGGAATCACGTGCGAATCACGTGGGAATCAGGTGAGATTCACGTGGGAATCACGTGTCAATCAAGTGTCAATCACGTTGGAATCACGTGTGAATCAAGTGGGAATCACGTGGCAATCACGTGGGAATCACGTGGGAATCACGTGTCAATCACTTGGAAATCACGTGGGAATCACGTGAGAATCACGTGGGAATCACGTGTCAATCACGTGGGAATCACGTGGGAATCACGTGGGAATCACGTGTCAATCACGTGTCAATCACGTGGGAATCACGTGGGAATCACGTGTCAATCACGTGGGAATCACGTGTCAATCACATGGGAATCACATGGGAATCACGTGGGAAGCATGTCGGAATCACGTGTCAATCACGTGGGAATCACGTGGGAATCACGTGTCAATCACTTGGGATTCACGTGGGCATGACATGGGAATCATGTGGGAATCACGTGGGAATCACGTGTGAATCACATGGGAGTCACGTGGGAATCACATGGGAATAACGTGTCAATCACATGGGAATCACGTGGGAATCACGTGGGAATCACGTGTGAATCACATGGGTGTCACGTGGGAATCACCTGGGAATCACGTGTCAATCACGTGTCAATCACGTGGAAATCACGTAGTAATCACGTGAGAATCACGTGGGAATCAACTGTCAATCAATTGGGAATCACGTGGGAATCACGTGGGAATCACGTGTCAGTCACGTGGGAATCAGGTGGGAATCATGTGTCAGTCACGTTGGAATCACGTGGGAATCACGTGTGAATCACCTGGGAATCACGTGGGAATCACGTGCGAATCACGTGGGAATCACGTGTCAATCTCGTGCGAATCACGAGGGAATCACGTGAGAATCACCTGGGAATCACGTGGGAATCACGTGCGAATCACGTGGGAATCACGTGTCAATCTCGTGGGAATCACGAGGGAATCACGTGAGAATCACCTGGGAATCACGTGTCAATCACGTGGGAATCAAGGGGGAATCAGGTGCGAAAAACGTGGGAATCACGTGTCAATCACGTGGGAATCACGTGGGAATCACGTGAGAATAACGTCGGAATCACGTGTCAATCACGTGTCAATCATGTGGGAATCACGTGGGAATCTCGTGAGAATCACGTGGGAATCACGTGTCAATCACGTGTCAATCACGTGAGAATCACGAGGGAATCACGTGGGAATTTCGTGTCAATCATGTGGGAAACACGTGGGAATGACGTGTCAATCGCGTGGGAATCACTTGGGAATCAGGTGGAAATGACGTGGGAATCACGTCTCAATCACGTGGGAATCACGTGGGAATCTCTTGGGAATCACGTGGGAAACACGTGGGAATCACGTGTCAATCACGTGGGAATCACTTGGGAATCACGTGAGAATCTCGTGGGAAACACGTGTCAATCAAGTGTCAATCACATGGGAGTCACGGGTGTAGTACGTGGGAATCACGTGTCAATCACGTGGCAGTCACGTGGGAATATCGTGTCAATCACGTGGTATTCACGAGGAAATCAAGTGGTAATCACATGGTAATCATGTGGTAATCACGTTCAATCACATGGGAATCACGTGGGAATCATGTGTCAATCACGTGGGAATCACGTGTCAATCACGTGTCAATCACGTGTGAATCACGGGTGAATCACGTGTCAATCACGTGTCAATCACGTGGGAATCACGTGTCAATCACATGAGAATCACGTGGGATAGACGTGGGAATCACATGGGAATCACGTGGGAATCACGTGTCAATCACTTGGGAGTCACGTGGGAATCACGTGAGAATCACGTGGGAGTCACGTGTCAATCAGGGGGGAATCACGTGAGAATCACTTGTCATTCACGTGGGAATCACGTGGGAATCACGTGTCAATCACGTGGGAATCACGTGGGATTCACGGGTCAATCACGTGGGAATCACCTGGGAATCATTTGGGAATCACGTGGGAATCACGTGGGAATCACGTGTCAATCACTTCTGAATCACGTTGGTATCACGTAGAGAATCACGTGGGAATCACGTGTCAATCACGTGGGAATCACTTGGGAATCACTTGAGAATCACGTGTCATTTACATGGGAATCACGTGGGAATCACGTGCGAATCACGTGGGAATCAGGTGAGATTCACGTGGGAATCACGTGTCAATCAAGTGTCAATCACGTTGGAATCACGTGTGAATCAAGTGGGAATCACGTGGCAATCACGTGGGAATCACGTGGGAATCACGTGTCAATCACTTGGAAATCACGAGGGAATCACGTGAGAATCACGTGGGAATCACGTGTCAATCACGTGGGAATCACGTGGGAATCACGTGTCAATCACGTGTCAATCACGTGGGAATCACGTGAGAATCACGTGGGAATCACGTGTCAATCACGTGGGAATCACGTGTCAATCACATGGGAATCACATGGGAATCACGTGGGAAGCATGTCGGAATCACGTGTCAATCACGTGGGAATCACGTGGGAATCACGTGTCAATCACTTGGAATTCACGTGGGCATGACATGGGAATCATGTGGGAGTCACGTGGGAATCACGTGTGAATCACATGGGAGTCACGTGGGAATCACATGGAAATAACGTGTCAATCACATGGGAATCACGTGGGAATCACGTGGGAATCACGTGTGAATCACATGGGTGTCACGTGGGAATCACCTGGGAATCACGTGTCAATCACGTGTCAATCACGTGGAAATCACGTAGTAATCACGTGAGAATCACGTGGGAATCAACTGTCAATCAATTGGGAATCACGTGGGAATCACGTGGGAATCACGTGTCAGTCACGTGGGAATCAGGTGGGAATCATGTGTCAGTCACGTTGGAATCACGTGGGAATCACGTGTGAATCACATGGGAGTCACGTAGGAATCATGTGGTAATCACGTGGGAATCACGTGTCAATCACGTGGGAATCACGTCGGTATCACGTGGGAATCACGTCGGAATCACGTGGGAATCACCTGTCAATCACGTGGGAATCACCTTGGAAACACGTGGGAATCACGTGTCAATCACGTGGGAATCACGTGGGAATCACGTGCGAATCACGTGGGAATCACGTGTCAACCACGTGGGAATCACGTGGGAATCACGTGTCAATCACGTGGGAATCACGTTTGAATCACGTGTCAATTATGTCGGAATCACGTGGGAATCACGTGGAAATCACGTGTCAATCACGTAGGAATCACGTGTCAATCACCTGGGAATCACATGGGAATCACGTGGAAGCACGTGGGAATCACATGTCAATCACGTGGGAATCACGTGGGAATCACGTGGGAATCAAGTGTCAATCACGTGGGAATCACCTGGGAATCACGTGGGAATCACGTGTCAATCACGTGGGAATCACGTGGGAATCACGTGTCAATCACTTGGGATTCACGTGGGCATGACATGGGAATCATGTGGGAATCACGTCGGAATCACGTGTCAATCACATGGGAGTCACGTGGGAATCACATGGGAATAACGTGTCAATCACATGGGAATCACGTGGGAATCACGTGGGAATCACGTATGAATCACATCGGAGTCACGTGGGAATCACGTGGGAATCATGTGTCAATCACGTGTCAATCACGTGGAAATCACGTGGCAATCACGTGAGAATCACGTGGGAATCAACTGTCTATCAAGTGGGAATCACGTGGGAATCACGTGTCAGTCACGTGGGAATCAAGTGTGAATCACGTGTCAATCACGTTGGAATCACGTGGGAATCACGTTGAATCACATGGGAGTCACGTAGGAATCATGTGGTAATCACGTGGGAATCACGTGTCAATCACGTGGGAATCACGTGGGTATCACGTGGGAATCACGTCGGAATCATGTGGGAACCACATGTCAATCACGTGTGAATCACGTGGGTATCATGTGGGAATAACGTGTCAATCACGTGGGAATCACGTGTCAATCAAGTGTCAATCACATGGGAGTCACGGAGGTATTACGTGGGAATCACGTGTCAATCACGTGGCAGTCACGTGGGAATCACGTGTCAATCACGTGGTATTCACGAGGAAATCAAGTGGTAATCACATGGTAATCACGTGGTAATCACGTTCAATCACATGGGAATCACGTGGGAATCATGTGTCAATCACGTGGGAATCACGTGGGAATCATGTGGCAATCACGTGTCAATCACGTGTCAATCACGTGTGAATCACGTGTGAATCACGGGTGAATCACGTGTCAATCACGTGTCAATCACATGAGAATCACGAGGGATAGACCCGGGAATCACGTGGGAATCACGTGGGAATCACGTGTCAATCACTTGGGAGTCACGTGGGAATCACGTGAGAATCACGTGGGAGTCACGTGTCAATCAGGGGGGAATCACTTGGGAATCACGTGTCAATCACGTGGGAATCACGTGGGATTCACGGGTCAATCACGTGGGAATCACCTGGGAATCATTTGGGAATCACGTGGGATTTACGTGGGAATCACGTGTCAATCAGTTCTGAATCACGTTGGTATCACGTAGAGAATCACGTGGGAATCACGTGTCAATCACGTGGGAATCACTTGGGAATCACTTGAGAATCACGTGTCATTTACATGGGAATCACGTGGGAATCACGTGCGAATCACGTGGGAATCAGGTGAGATTCACGTGGGAATCACGTGTCAATGAAGTGTCAATCACGTGGGAATCACGTGTGAATCAAGTGGGAATCACGTGGCAATCACGTGGGAATCACGTGGGGATCACGTGTCAATCACTTGGAAATCACGTGGTAATCACGTGAGAATCACGTGGGAATCACGTGTCAATCACGTGGGAATCACGTGGGAATCACGTGGGAATCACGTGTCAATCATGTGTCAATCACGTGGGAATCACGTGGGAATCACGTGGGAATCCCGTGTCAATCACGTGGGAATCACGTGTCAATCACATGCGAATCACATGGGAATCACGTGGGAAGCATGTCGGAATCACGTGTCAATCACGTGGGAATCACGTGGGAATCACGTGGGAATCACGTGTCAATCACTTGGGATTCACGTGGGCATGACATGGGAATCATGTGGGAATCACGTGGGAATCACGTGTTAATCACATGGGAGTCACGTGGGAATCCCATGGGAATAACGTGTCAATCACATGGGAATCACGTGGGAATCACGTGGGAATAACGTGTGAATCACATGGGAGTTACGTGGGAATCTCGTGGGAATCACGTGTCAATCACGTGTCAATCACGTGGAAATCACGTGGGAATCACGTGAGAATCACGTGGGAATCAACTGTCAATCAAGTGGGAATTACGTGGGAATCACGTGGGAATCACGTGTCAGTCACGTGGGAATCAGGTGGGAATCATGTGTCAGTCACGTTGGAATCACGTGGGAATCACGTGTGAATCACATGGGAGTCACGTAGGAATCATGTGGTAATCACGTGGGAATCACGTCGGTATCACGTGGGAATCACGTCGGAATCATGTGGGAATCACATGTCAATCACGTGTGAATCACGTGGGTATCATGTGGGAATCACGTGTCAATCATGTGGGAATCACGTGTCAATCACGTGGAAATCACGTGGAATCACGTGAGAATCACGTGGGAATCACCTGTCAATCACATGGGAATCACCTGGGAAACACGTGGGAATCACGTGTCAATCACGTGGGAATCACGTGGGAATCACGTGAGAATCACGTGGGAATCACGTGTCAACCACGTGGGAATCACGTGGGAATCACGTGTCAATCACGTGGGAATCACGTTTGAATAACGTGTCAATTACGTGGGAATCACGTGGGAATCACGTGGGAGTCATGTGTCAATCACGTAGGAATCACGTGTGAATCACGTGGAAATCACGTGTCAATCACGTAGGAATCACGTGTCAATCACCTGGGAATCACATGGGAATCACGTGGAAGCACGTGGGAATCACGTGTCAATCACGTGGAAATCACGTGGGAATCACGTGGGAATCACGTGTCAATCACGTGGAAATCACCTGGGAATCACGTGGGAATCACGTGTCAATCACGTGGGAATCACGTGGGAATCACGTGTCAATCACTTGGGATTCACATGGGCATGACATGGGAATCATGTGGGAATCACGTCGGAATCACGTGTGAATCACATGGGAGTCACGTGGGAATCACATGGGAATAACGTGTCAATCACATGGGAATCAGGTGGGAATCACGTGGGAATCACGTGTGAATCACATCTGAGTCACGTGGGAATCACGTGAGAATCACGTGTCAATCACGTGTCAATCACGTGGAAATCACGTGGCAATCACGTGAAAATCACGTGGGAATCAACTGTCAATCAAGTGGGAATCACGTGGGAATCACGTGTCAGTCACGTGGGAATCAGGTGGGAATCTCGTGTCAATCACGTTGGAATCACGTGGGAATCACGTTGAATCACATGGGAGTCACGTAGTAATCATGTGGTAATCACGTGGGAATCACGTGTCAATCACGTGGGAATCACGTGGGATTCACGGGTCAATCACGTGGGAATCACCTGGGAATCATTTGGGAATCACGTGGGAATCACGTGGGAATCACGTGTCAATCACTTCTGAATCACGTTGGTATCACGTAGAGAATCACGTGGGAATCACGTGTCAATCACGTGGGAATCACTTGGGAATCACTTGAGAATCACGTGTCATTTACATGGGAATCACGTGGGAATCACGTGCGAATCACGTGGGAATCAGGTGAGATTCATGTGGGAATCACGTGTCAATCAAGTGTCAATCACGTTGGAATCACGTGTGAATCAAGTGGGAATCACGTGGCAATCACGTGGGAATCACGTGGGAATCACGTGTCAATCACTTGGAAATCACGTGGGAATCACGTGAGAATCACGTGGGAATCACGTGTCAATCACGTGGGAATCACGTGGGAATCACGTGGGAATCACGTGTCAATCACGTGTCAATCACGTGGGAATCACGTGGGAATCACGTGGGAATCACGTGTCAATCACGTGGGAATCACGTGTCAATCACATGGGAATCACATGGGAATCACGTGGGAAGCATGTCGGAATCACGTGTCAATCACGTGGGAATCACGTGGGAATCACGTGTCAATCACTTGGGATTCACGTGGCCATGACATGGGAATCATGTGGGAATCACGTGGCAATCACGTGTGAATCACATGGGAGTCACGTGGGAATCACATGGGAATAACGTGTCAATCACATGGGAATCACGTGGGAATCACGTGGGAATCACGTGTGAATCACATGGGTGTCACGTGGGAATCACCTGGGAATCACGTGTCAATCACGGGTCAATCACGTGGAAATCACGTAGTAATCACGTGAGAATCACGTGGGAATCAACTGTCAATCAATTGGGAATCACGTGGGAATCACGTGGGAATCACGTGTCAGTCACGTGGGAATCAGGTGGGAATCATGTGTCAGTCACGTTGTAATCACGTGGGAATCACGTGTGAATCACCTGGGAATCACGTGGGAATCACGTGCGAATCACGTGGGAATCACGTGTCAATCTCGTGCGAATCACGAGGGAATCACGTGAGAATCACCTGGGAATCACGTGGGAATCACGTGGGAATCACGTGGGAATCACGTGTCAATCTCGTGGGAATCACGAGGGAATCACGTGAGAATCACCTGGGAATCACATGTCAATCACGTGGGAATCAAGGGGGAATCAGGTGCGAAAAACGTGGGAATCACGTGTCAATCATGTGGGAATCACGTGGGAATCACGTGAGAATCACGTGGGAATCACGTGTCAATCACGTGTCCATCATGTGGGAATCACGTGGGAATCTCGTGAGAATCACGTGGGAATCACGTGTCAATCACGTGTCAATCACGTGAGAATCACGAGGGAATCACGTGGGAATTTCGTGTCAATCATGTGGGAAACACGTGGGAATGACGTGTCAATCGCGTGGGAATCACTTGGGAATCAGGTGGAAATGACGTGGGAATCACGTCTCAATCACGTGGGAATCACGTGGGAATCTCTTGGGAATCACGTGGGAAACACGTGGGAATCACGTGTCAATCACGTGGGAATCACTTGGGA